>NW_027507685.1:138294433-138406933 GCF_037356315.1 Lithobates pipiens
GATGTCGGGGTCACTTTGGAGTCAGGGAAAGCTGACCACTGAGGACAGGCAGTGACCTATCCAGGCCCCTCCAGCTGATCCCATCCATCTATACCCCTATGTATTATAGGGAGCAGTCACTTTATCTTTACCATTAACTGGTGTGTGATGATTTTTGATGCTAATCCATGTATTTCTTTCTCCATTAGAAACCTAACAGCGGAAATTATTTGCAGCCTGCAATTCCTGCACGACAAAGAGATTGTTCATAGAGATCTGAAGCCAGAAAACATCCTCTTAGACAACGCTGGCCACGCCAGAGTGGCGGATTTTGGATTGTCTGTGAAGGGAGTCACTGAGACTAAGAGAATTAACGAAATATACAGGGACACCAATCTACATGGCCCCAGAAGTAAGTATGCTCCTGATATCAGATTTAAATATAACATTTATCAAGATATACCCATTATTATGATTGGATATGGAGAAGAGATAAAGGGGTGCTCCACTTCCGCTAAATAGAGAATGTCTCCACTGGTGCCCCAGTTGCTTTTAATGGGTTTCCAGGCTAGAACAATATCCCCAACAAAAGCTGGGAACTTCTGAATCATGGAGTAGTGTTGGGGCTTCTTTGTAGGGGACATTTAGACCACGTGTAGATGGATTCATCTGCCTGGCCGGTTTCACACATATGAATGGGGTAAAACCTCCAGTAACTGCTTACCCACTGTTTCCCTTCTCCTCTTTAACATGGGGAGCGCTTGTGAACATTGAGCTATTGGGGTCAGTATACCTTCATCCACCTACTTTAAATGGGGCAATTAAAGGGCACCTCTAGGCAAAGCCCTAAAGTGTTTAACCCCTTTCTATTTTATCCAAAATGTAAAAAAAAAAAAAAGAAAAAAAGAAAAAAAAGAAAAGAAAAAGGGTTTTGACTATACATCCCATTTAAGCCCCACCTCCAATATTCACAAGCTACACATTCAGTTTAATGCAGTTTCACTGCAATTTTAGTCATGCATGAGCTTTATACATCACATATGTCACTATGTTGTCATCTCTGTACTCTGCCTGGTCTAACAAGGTGCTCATTCCTCTTTCTCTTATGTTTCTACAGGTCTTGCAAACAATTGATTATTTCAGCATGGTTGACTATTTCTCCCTTAGAGTCATAGTATATGAGATGGCGTTTGGGAAACATCCCTTTATCACCAGAACGGACAACTGGGAACAAATCAAGACAAAAATGATTGAAATGGAGCCCGATTACGAGGAGGGTATGGACCCTGACCTCCATAACCTCTTAGTAAGGGTAAGGTACAGAGAGCCTCAGGCTCTTCTATTGCTCAGATATTGTTATTGGTCATGCAGCATCTCATTATATTTCATTCTCATATATTTCATTCTTCATTACAGCTTCTGTGGAAAGATCAAGAGGGCCGAAACCATCTAGTCAGTGACATCAGGAGCCATCCGTTCTTCAAGACCCTCGACTGGGCAGAGTTAGAGCGAAGAAAGCCAGCAATGCCATCTGAATCTGAACCAGTAAGTATACAGATAATAGAGTCCAAACACATTGGAAGGGAGGGGAGATTTTCAGCAGCAGGCTCTTCACCATCTAAGACATTTGTTTGAACAGACTTTTCAGACCTGTCTATGAATTTGTGATCACTATATAATCATACGGTCTGGTCTGAATGATTTCTGCTCATTATTGGAGATAATTATTGTGTATCTGACCACTAGAGGGAGCTAGGGTGGAAGGAGCCTACTTGGTGAAATCTGCTGCACCTCGGGGGTGGGGTTCACCATACTTTGTTACCATTCTCTGTATCAATTAGAAACAGTAATGAATGTCTTTTTCTCTTTCTAGATTTGTGAGGAACCATCAAGTAACAGCATGCCATTGAATGATTTTATCAACTACCTGGACCGGAAGGCTCCAATATCACCATATGAGCAGGAGTATTTCACTGGCTTTTCATACATGAGCGACAGTCTGATGATGTCACCAATGGACTTATTTTCACCTCCACCATCAATGCCAGAGAAGAAGCCTCATTTTGCTCACTGTAGTGACAATGACAACAGTGAGTGTCAGGTGGAACCAATGGACTGGACTCTATTACCAATGAATATCCATGGATCAGTACCAACTCCAATGGAGAACCATTATAAGGAGGCTCTTCAACAATTGGCAGAGCAAATGGTCTTTCTTCAGCCACAACCAGCATTCAGACAGGAGAATCTCTTCACACCCTGGCCAATGGATTATGAGGAGCCTCATATGAACCAAAAAGAGCCAGAGGAGCAGAATTATATCTATGACTTTGGCTACCAGAGTGTTAATCAGATTCAGCAGCCACCACAGGACTTCTTCCCAACGGCATACAGCCAGGAGAATCTGTTTACACCGTTGCCGATGTACCATGAAGAGGCTCATAACAACGTCATAGAGCCAGGGGAGCAGAATAATATCTATGACTTTGGCTACCAGAGCGTTAGTCAGATTCAGCAGCCACCACAGGACTTCTTCCCAACGGCATATAGCCAAGAAAATCTCTTTTCACCGTGGCCTATGTACCATGAAGAGCCTCATAACAATGTCATAGAGCCAGAGGCGCAGTAACACTTATGTGACATATTTCTACTATCAGAGAGACATGACAATGGACTTACAGCCTGGCCCATGTATTATATGGAGGCTCATAACAACATCATAGAGCCTAATGTTCAGTTTTTCCCAATTGCCTTCGTCTAGTGCACACCCCTCCAGACTGGGTGAACATGGACCAGTTTTTATCAGTGTGCCATTCTTATATTTGTGTGCATTTTTTATATTTGTGTGCTTTTCTTATATCCAGTTTGCTTTTCTTATATTCGTGTGCGTTTCTTATATACGGTGTGCTTTTCTTATATTCGGTGTGCGTTTCTTATATTCGGTGTGCGTTTCTTATATTCGTGTGGGTTTCTTATATTCGTGTGCGTTTTCTTATATTCGTGTGCGTTTTCTTATATTCGTGTACGTTTTATTATATATTCGTGTGCTTTTCTTATACTCGTGTTCTCCCCCTGTTTGAAAAATAACAGTAATCTGCTTATATATATATATATATATATATATATATATATATATATATATACACACTGTGAACGATGTACAGTGTGCATTATACCTATCTATCCAGTAGGTGGCACTGTAGTTTGTATTCTATGGTACAAAGTAATAACAAGATGTACCGTCTATATATAAATGTGTACTCCTTGCGAGCAGGGTGAACCTGGGGTTCGTGACCTGGGGTCAGCACGCAGCTATGTCCAAACTCCCGTGAGGGGGTCCCTGGCAGAATACCGGCTGGCCCTTAGATTCCACGCCCTGGGGGATCCCTTGTCATCTGCTCGCCTGTGGGCTCACACCAGTGGCAGTGACAATCATCAGGTACACAACTACTTATCTGATGAAACACAAGAATAAAACATCAGAGAAACTTCAAGAGTTCGTTGCCATGTCTAGCAACAAATTCCAATGCAAACCAGGACTTGCAACCTACCTACCGAACAGACTACCCTCAAGAGCTATTAAAAGTACTCCATTCGAAATGGGGCATGGATCAAAGCCCAACATAGGGCACATCAGAATCTTTGGATGTAAAGCAAATGCCTATAATCCAAGTGAAAAAATGATCCAAGCTGGAGAACAGAGCCATCGAGGACATTCTAGTAGGCTATAGCAAGAAAACAAAGGGTTACAGAATCCTACACCCAAAGACTGACAGAGTGACAATAATCCATAGTGTTTATTTCAATTTGGGTGGCACAGTGGTGTAGTGGGTAGCACTTTCACCTAGCAGTAAAAAGGGTCACTGGTTCAAATCCCAACCACAACACTACCTGCTCAGAGTTTGCATGTTCTCCCTGTGCCTGCGTGAGTTTCCTCCAGGTACTCCGGTTTCCTCCCACACTCCAAAGACATGCTGGTAGGTTAATTAGCTTCTGTCCAAGAAATTGGTGATATCCTTGTAATCCTTGATGGTAGGGACCAATGTGAGTGTGTACTCACTCAGGTTGAACTGGATGGACTGGTGTCTTTATTCAACCTTACTAACTATGAGAGACCATCACCAGAAACACCGATCCCTGAAAGCTGTGAAGTGAATATACCAAGCACACCAGAAGAAAAGTTTGACCAAAGAAAACCTGTGCAGGAGTCAGAACAAGAGGTGGGACTCACATCGCCTAACTCAAGTTCCCCACCAGATCCTGCTGAACTGCCTGAAATCAGAAGAGCCACTCAGACTACAAAGGGAATACCAAGCTGTTATACACTGTCAAAACAAGGAAGACATAGGAGCCAATAAATGGAGAAAAGCAGCAAAAGAAATAGTCACCTCAAGAAAATAAAACCTGGACACTCACAGAGATCCCTCCTAACTGCAAAACTATAGGAAGTAAGCGGACTTTCAAAGTAAAGTCAGACGCAGAAGGGAATGTCCACAATTACAAAGCCAGACAAGGTTACTCTCAGAATTTGGTGAAGATTACGATGAAACTAGTCGTTAAAACTGCTTTCTTACATGGAGACATTAAGGAAGATCTCTACAACCCAGCAACCCAGCTGGACTGGTACTGGTACTGAAATCATAATTTAGTAAAATTAGCCCTAAAACCCAACTGTGGTTTCAGGAATATTAACTTTCAAAAACATATAGCGCATACTCGTCAGGAGCCAGTGCTACATAAGCAACTGCTGAGGAATTGTCTGAGCGAGCCTGGACATGATGTCCCTGGAGCTCCTGTTGAAAAACTCTGAGAGCCAGAGAAATGGCTTTCAGCTCTATCCAGTTCAAGGACTTCCCCGCGTCCTTGATATTCCAAGATCCTTGCGCCAGACTCATCCTCAGGTGTGCTCCCCAATCCGTGCTGCTTGCGTCTCTTGTGACGACCTTGGACACTGGTAGTACTTATTCTAGGCCCCGTGATAGATTTGCTGCCTTCCTCCACCACAAGGACCTCTTTACCCGTATTAGAATGAGAACCAATGAGTCCGGAGATCTCTAGTTGCGGTCCCAAACCTCCAGAACGAATAGCTGTAGAGGGCGGAAGTGCAATCCTGCCCACCTTACGGCTGGGAGGGCAGACGTCAGTAGACCCAAAGCTGACATGGCCTTTCTTATGGATATCTGTTGATTGCCCTGTAGGACTGCCAAGGCTTTGTTTACTTTTAATTTCTCTTCTGGAAGGAAAACTCACTGCTGAGTTGGGTCCAGAACATAACCTAGGAACGTAACTCTCTGGGATGGAACCAGGTTGGATTTCTCCAAATTTAGGAGCCATCCCAGATGTTCCAACACACTCCTTGCTACCTTCAAATCCTGAACCAGCTGCTCCAGCAAAGGAGCAAAAAGGAGCAGGTCCAGGTATGCGACCACTGAGACTCCCCGGAGTCTCAGAAAGGCCAGAGCCTCCACCATCACCTTGGTGAATATCCGGGGAGAAGAGGATAGCCCAAAGGGGAGGGCTTGAAATTGAAGATGTACTATTTCTGTCCCCGACCTTACTGCCAGTCTGAGGAATCTCTGACTTGCCTTGATGCATTGTCCCCTTACCTGGTTTTTAGCCAGAGAGCTCTCCTGGCTGAAATGGCCAACGCAGAGGATCTAGCAGATATGCGGACCGACTCTGCTGAGGCATCCGCAATGTATGCGACCCCTTTTAAAAGCATTGGGAAGGAGGAGAGAATCGTCTCTTTTGCGGTCCCAGCCTCAATATGTGCTTTTATATGTGTTAGACACTGCTCCACCACTGTGACAGCCATGGCAGGCTTAAAGGGATTGTAAAGTAAAAAAAAAATAACAAGCATGTTATACTTACCTCCACTGTGCAGCTCGTTTTGCACAGAGTGGCCCCCGAACCTCCTCTTCTGGGGTCCCTCGGTGGCTGTCTCTGCTTCTTCCCGCAGGTACTTCTCACAATCATGAAAGCTCCCTCGCATGGTAAGATGCACCTGCGGGCGCGCTCCCGTGATACAGCCGGCGGCTATAGCCGCTTGCTGTATCACACTGCTCCGCCCCTGGAGCACTGCGTCATTGGATGTGATTGACAGCAGCGCGAGCCAATGGCTGCCCTGCTTTCAATCCATCCACTCCAGCCAATCAGCGGCCAGGCTGAGCGGCGAAGAGGATGGCGGGGGCGAGCGCAGGACTTTCGAGGGATCAGGTAAGTAAAATGGAGGGACTGGGGGTGCTGGATGTGAGATGTTTTCTCACCTTAATGCATAGAATGCATTAAGGGGAAAAAACATTTACCTTTACAACCCCTTTAAGATTCCCTAAGGAGGAATCCCAAGTCTTTTTGAGGAGGGAATCCATCCTCTTGTCAATAGGGTCTGATAGCACCCCCATATGTTCAAAAGCCAAGTCTGTCTTTCTGGATATCTGAGAAAAAGCTGCATCCAGTCTAGGTGACTTGTTCCACACAGCCGCTTCATCCTCTGAAAAGGGGAATCTGTGCTTCGGTGCTCTGGAAAAGAAAGGCTTCCTTTCTGGGTCTCGCCATTCCTTTTTGATAGTGTCAACCAGAACCTCATGGACCGGGAAGACCCTCCTCTTCTGCTCTCCAAGACCTTCGTACATTTGATCATAGAGAGAGAGAGATTTTTTATCCTCTTGTATACCTAGAGTCGTGCGGATGGTTCCCAAGAGCTCTTCCACCTCTTCCAGGGAGAGCTTGTTCGAAAGGACTCACTATCCACATTCTCTCCACCCGACTACCCTGAGGAGTCTGAGGATGCGCCGTCAGGCTCATCCTCAAAAGACTGTCTGGTGCCCCCAGGTAACCCTTCACTGATAGAGGGACCTGCTGAAGGACCAGGTGCAGCATCCTGCGCTGGCAGAGGATTAGCTGGGGGTTGAAAGCTTGCAAACAGCATTTTAAAAGATTGGAAGGTGATGGAAAGCTCCTTAATGGACGCTGCCAAGTCAGAACCCTGCTCTGCAGAATGTTCCTTAACCAACCCCTCAATACATTCCATAAACAGAACCTTGACCCAAGATTCTCCCAAAGTACTCCTACGTGATGGGCATTTCCTCTTGGTGTTGTGTGGGGACCTAGATTTTTCAGTGGTCTTGCCCTGGAATTACAAAAACCCCACAGCATCAGATTCTGCCAGCACAAATAAAACAGACCGCACTGACAACAGGAGTGCACCCCCCCAGGACCGACCACCACCAGGGTCCCAGAAGTACACCTCCTACCCTCTGACCACCAAGAGAGGGATTCACCCATGGAGCTAAATGGGAAGATAAGGGAACACCACCCCAGGGTTCCACTTACCTTAGAGTGGCTGGTGATGGCGTCACCCGTCACCGATCGGGAAGCATCTGCCTGAGACATCCCTTCGGGCCAGAAACGAACATCGTCCGCCTTAGTTGCTCCTAGTGCTGACACTACAGCCGAATGGAGCCTCCACCAGCCTTCACGCTGCTCGCTTTACATCCAGCGGCCGGGTCCTGGAAGTCACAGGTCAATCGGAAGTGTACGCTTCCCCAGTAACTGACGTCACCCCGCCGTCCAACCCAGCCTCAAGCTCCATGCTGGCCGCCACAAAGCAAGGGGAATGTTGCACTATCCACCCCACCTTTCCCAAAGGTACGGGGAAACCGAGCGCACTGGCATCGGAACTTCCATAAAGGAGGACAAGGTGCGTTTACTGCACTCAGCAGACCAAGGACTCCCCAGCCCAACTGTCGTACATTTGAGAGATCTCCGTCTCTCCCTCTCAGGAAAAACCGGCCTCAGCATCCCCAGCTGACAAATGGCCTGGTTCCTCAGCAGTGCCTCCCCTCCAGAGGAAACACCGAAACTGACGGGCTGGAGGGATGGTGTGGCTTAATACTGATGGAGGCGGTGTTTCCTGAGAAGGGAGGAGCCCAGGTCTCTCAAGTGTGCTGTCCTGAAAGACAAAAGAGGGACAAATTAGGATTACAAATATGTTATTCTTGCCTGCTCTCTATAATAGCTTTGAATAGAGCAGCCCCAATCATCCCCTTCTTGGGTTCCCTGCTGCCGCTCTTCCCCCTTGCCCAGTGCACCCCATAGAAATCCGCTTCCTATGCGGTCCATTGAAGCACAGAGCATGGCTCGGCTCGGCCTTGCCCCCTGCTGTCTGCTCACTGGCTGTGATTGGCTCCCACTGCTGCCTCTCTGTCCAGTGAGGAGAGAGAGAGAGCTTCTCCTCTCAGGCACAGCGCTGGATCAAGATTGAGCTCAGGTATGTAGCAAGTGGGGGGAGCTGCATATAGGTTTTTTCCTCCCTCACTATAAAGACATTCCTCGCGTTGGTGGTGCAGTGGTGAGAAAATCGCTTATCCAGCTACCCAGCAGCTGACCTGGGTTCGATTCCCAGCCAATGCAATTGCCAAGATGGCTGCCTCGACTGCTAACTGCTTTGTGTCCCCTGGGAGAAATCTGCTGTACAAATGAAATGCTGATGGAATAAAATTTAAACCAAATGGAATGTGTCGTATGTATTTTGTTAAGCACTTTTGAATAATATATTTTTTTGCACCAGGATATGATTGTTTTGTATTCTCATTTTCAGCCAGCAGGTGGAGCACTTGGTTCCTTTTCAGGTATTTTCTAGGCTATCCTTAGCAACTGGGATGAAAAAAAAGCCAGCTGTTTACTACATAGCTCAACAGCTCTCTCTGACACTAGCCATTCATGTAATCCTAACAATAATCCCCTCTGTAACGCCAATACTATCCCTCCCTATATCCCCAAGAATAACCCTCTCTGTAACCCCAATACTAACCCTCTCTATATCCCCAACAATAAGCCTCCCTATAACCCCAATACTATCCCTCCCTATATCCCCAAGAATAACCCTTCCTGTAACCCCAATACTAACCCTCCCTATTTCCCCAATAATAACCCTCCCTGTAACCCCAATACTAACCCTCTCTATATACCCAAGAATAACCCTCCCTGCAACCCCAATACTATCCCTCCCTATACCCCTAAGAATAACCCTCCGTGTAACTAACCCTCCCTATATCCCCAAGAACAACCCTCCCTGTTACCCCAATACTATCCCTCCCTGTAACCCCAAGAGAAACTCTCCCTGTAACCCCAATACTAGCCCTTCCCCTATCCCCAAGAATAACCCTCCTTGTAACCCCAATACTGACCCTACCAAGAATAACCCTCCCTGTAACCCCAATACTAACCCACCCAATATCCCTAAGAAAAACCCTCCCTGTAACCCCAATACTATCCCTCCCTATATCCCCAAGAATAACCCTCCTTGTAAACCCAATTCTAACCCTCCCTAGCTCCCCAAGAATACCCCCCTGTAACCCCAATACTAACCCTCCCTATATCCCCAAGAATAACCCTCCCTGCAGCCCCAATACTAACCCTCACTATATCCCCAAGAATAACCCTCTCTGTAACCCAAATACTAACCGTCCCTATACCCCAAAGAATAACCCTCCCTGTAACCCCAATACTAACCCTCCGTATACCCGCAAGAATAACCCCTCCCTGTAACCCTAATACTAACCCTCCATATAGCCCCAAGAGTAACCCTCCCTGTAACTGAACCCAGTGAATCTAGTGAGAATGGGGGGGTTGAGCCCCGAGTTCGCCTTTAATAAAGTGGTCTGTAATGTCAGCATCTATAATGCCTCAGGAGCCCTAAAACACACCAATGGTCACATCATGAAGTGGAAGTTCTCCATGCTTGAAAAGAACTGTTTGGCGGCTCAAACTGTCTCATGTCTATATAGAGGATCCCACCACAGTGTTCTCTTCTGCCTCCGTGTAAAATGCACAATGTACTTCATCCTGTCTTCCTAGGTAGTCCTGTTCCTCTATCCCCACCTCTGTCCAATCACACATACATTATATTACCAAAAGTATTGGGGTGCCTGCCTTTACACAACCATGAACTTTAACCACTTGCCAACTGGGCCATAGCCGAATGACGGCTACCGTGTGGTCGGATAATTCTGGGAGGGAGTACAATGATGTCCCCCCAGAATTGTGATCCCCGCACACCCCCTGGGGCGCACACACAGGAGTGTCCATGCTCTCCGGATACTCAGGACCCAGCACATCACAGATCGGGGTAAAGGGCCAATCCCAGCGGCCCTTTACAAGGTGATTGCTCCGTCCAGCAGATCCAGAGGGATCGCTGTCACTCACCTGTTAGTTTAACTTCTATAGTTGGGAAGATACTGGAGGGATTAATAAAAGACCACATAGACAAGTTCTTGCAGGAAAAAAATATTTTAAGCAACAGACATCATGGATTCATGAAAGACAAAAGTTGTCAGACAAACCTGATTTCTTTTTATGAGGTGGTAAGTAAAACCTTGGACAGAGGGGTAGCGGTGGACGTGGTATACTTGGATTTTGCAAAAACGTTCAAAACAGTTCCGCACACACGGGCTCATGTGTAAGGTAAAGTCTACAGGTTTGGAAATATCAGTTTGTAAATGGATAGAAAACTGGCTAAAAGACAGAATTCAGAGAGTAGTGGTTAATGATTCTTACTCTGAATGGTCTAAGATTATCAGTGGTGTACCCCAAGAATCAGTGCTGGGACCCTTACTTTTTAATATCTTTTTTTATTTTTTTATTTAATCTTTATTTAATTTTTCCGTTAAAAGGATCACAAAGAAAATTGTTACATGTACAGTACAATCCTCCTATACCAAAAATCATAAAAACCAGTATTCAAGACAAATTACTCTAATGTTACTATCAATTACCCTCTGTCCTACCTACTTATTTTTCCTATCCTTCCTATCTTTCCTCCCCACAACTTCCCCTATAGTATATCCTAATCCCCCTCCCACCCGCCCCCCTCGTTTGTTGGCCCTTCCTCCTGAATTTACTCCATAAATACCCGGCTGTAGGTCTCAGTCCTTTTAAAGACTCTCCATTTTTTCCATACTGCCCAATATTTGTTCATATGGTTGTTCTCCATTTTAACCAAATATTCCATATTATTAACATGTTCAATTTTCTGCACCCACTCTTTAATGGTGGGTTTTTTAACTTGTGTCCAATTTATCGGAATCAAGGCTTTTGCTGCGTTTAGCAAAAAAAGTACCAACGTATTAATTCTTTTATTTTTTCCTTTATCCTATTCCACTTGTTTACCACTCATATCCTCCACTCCATAGAACAAACATTCCAGCGGGCTGTATGGAATTTTTTCCCCAGTTATTTTTTCTATATAATCCAAGATCTCCTGCCAATAAAGCTTTATTTCTGGGCATTCCCACCAAATATGAAGAGCTGTTCCAGGTAAATTACACTCCCTCCAACAGTACTTAGATCTCGATGGGTCTATTTTATGCATTCTAACAGGTGTTATCTGCCATCTCATCATGCACTTATAGTTTACCTCTCTGGACGTTATGTCAGATACCTGTCTATATACTGACGCCAACATCTGCCTCTCCTCCAATTTAATACCCAAATCCGCTTCCCAGTGTCCTATTGCTGGTATACTATCTTGTGTCTCCAATTCCGATAAACAATCGTACACTCTAGACATACAATGTTTCACCCTTTCTTTAGAATTACATAATCTTTCTATGGGTGTTAGAGAATTCTCGTCCCTTATGGGTTTTGGAATTGAAGAGACAAAATGTTGGATCTGTAGATACACCCATTCCTTTAAATTTTTCCATCTATAGTTCTCAATTATTTCTTGTTTTGACATCAAACTACCCCGTACCATTATATCTTTTAATTGTGTGTTTTCCATTTGTTTACCCAATTGAGTGCCATTTCCTGGGGTGAAAAAGTGTGTACCCGCTAGTGGGATTAATGGTGAATTATAGACCCATTTCTTCCTCCTATATAGTGCGTCCCATATTTTTAATGTTGTTTTCGTGATTTCATGTGCCTTATCTGTGCCCTTACTAAATCTAAATTTTGGCGGAATCCAAATAGTTTTTTTTAATTGTGTGCCAGTTAAAGCGGTAGTAAACCCGCATTTTTTTTTTTTAAACCTGCAAAGCAAAAGGCATAATGAGCTAGTATGCACCGCATACTAGCTCATTATGAAATACTTACCTTAGAACGAGGCCCCGACATCTCGCCCGATCCACGCCGAGGAAGCCGACATGCTCCCTCGGCGTCTCTTCCGGGTATCGCGGCTCCGGCGCTGTGAGTGGCCGGAGCCGCGATATCGTCACTCCCGCGCATGCGCGCGGGAGATTTAAATCCGGCCGGACGAGCGCTGCCGGATTTTCGCGGAGAGAACCCCCTTGTGCGCATGCGCCGCTGCAGTCAGCGGCGCATACCGAGGGGAATATCTCCTAAACCGTACAGGTTTAGGAGATATTTTTTTTACCTACAGGTAAGCCTTATTATAGGCTTTCCTGTAGGTAAAAGTTAAAAAAGTGGGTTTACTTCCACTTTAATAATTCTTCCATTTTTACCCATTTTTTTTCAGTGTGAATGTTTGTCCATTCCACCATCCTAGCCAACGTGATTGCAGTGTAATATCTGTAAATGCCTGGCAAAGCCATCCCCCCATTTTTTTTTCCTAGTTAATATGTTATATTTTATCCTCGGTTTTTTATTCTGCCAAATAAATTTAAAAAAAGTGTTTTTATTATTTAAAAAAAACTATGTGGGATATAAATTGGGAGCATTTGGAATTTATAGGTGATTTTCGGTAAAACCACCATTTTTAGGAGATTGATTCTACCTGTCCATGAGATTTGTCGCGTTTTCATTTTACCTAGCACTGTTTTAATATCATTTAATAATGGGATGTAATTCGCGTGGTATAAGTGCTGTACCATCTTTGTGATTTTTATACCTAGATACGTTAATTCTTTTTTTTCCCATGTAAAAGGGTATTCTTGCTGTAGTGCCATCTCTTCCTTTTTATCCAATCCTATATTTAATATAACCGTTTTAATGGGGTTTATTTTAAAATTAGAGAGCGCCCCGTACTCTTTTGTTTCTTTTATTATACTAGGCATGGATAGTCTTGGCTTGGTTATGTAGAGGAGTATGTCGTCCGCGTACGCCGCCACTTTGTGTTCTTCCCCTCCCCATTTAACACCACTTATATTTACATTATTTCGCATCTTTGCCAGAAATGGTTCCAATGCGATTACATATAACAGGGGCGAAAGTGGACAACCCTGCCTTGTCCCATAAAACATTTCGAACGCGGACGACATACTCTCATTTACTCCCACTCTAGCTGTCGGTTGTGTATAGAGATTATTAATCCACTTCATCATCTTTGGGCCTAAACCCATATTCTGGAGGGTTTCTACTATAAAACACCAGTCGATTCTATCGAATGCCTTTTCGGCATCGATAGAAATAAAAATCATTGGGGGTTTCTTTTCCCTATATTTATCCATTAGAAGAAGGGTCCTCAGACTATTATCTCGTCCCTCCCTACCGGGGACAAATCCTACCTGATCCCCTTTTATTAATTTCAGCATTAAGTTTTTTAATCTTGTAGCCAAAAGCTTTGCGTATAACTTAGTGTCTACATTTAACAAGGCTATCGGGCGGTAGCTGGAGCAGCAAGAATCGTCCTTACCCGATTTCGGTATGAGTGTTCTATTTGCCAAAAGAGCCTCTTTCCTCATACTCTCATCTTCACCCAAACTATTCCAAAACTTACACAGTTCAGGAACTAATTGATGTTAAAATTTTTTGTAATACCTGATTGTAAAACCATCCGGGCCAGGGCTTTTCCCGTTTGGTGTTTCTTTTATTACTTTATATATTTCTTCTGGTCTAATTGGCTCCTCTAAGCTTTTGACGCTATCTTCTGGTATTTTCGTTAATGCTGCTTCACTAAGGTAATGCTGAATTTTCTTCTTCCTTTGCTCCTTCTCTACCCCTGATTCTTTACTTCTTATTGAATAGAGTGCTTTATAATATGTTTTAAAGGCCTCTGCGATCTCTGATGATCTGAACTTCACTTCCCCATGCTCATCTTTAATTTTTTCTATATAATTTAAAGCTTTTTTTTCCCGGGCTATTCTAGCTAAATATTTCCCCGACTTATTTGCCCACAGATATCTTTCTTTAGCTATATTTTTGTACGCTTTCCTCTGTTTTAGCTCTATCAATTCGTCTAGTTGTGCACGCTTCTGGATGATCTCCTTATATATCTTTTTATCTAAGTATCTCTTATGATCTTGTTCTAGCTCAGAGTGCTTTTTTTCGTTTTTCATATCTTTCTTCACTTTCTTTTTTTTTCCCCGATCCTATACTGATTAACTTCCCACGAATTTGAGCTTTATGAGTTTCCCATAAGGTGGCCCTGGAGACTTCCGTGGTGTCATTTATTTTGAAATATTGTTCTATTTCTGTTTTTATAATACTTTCCACATCTTCCATCTCAATCAACGCCTCATTAAGTCTCCAGGCCCCCCTTACGCGCTCTTTATCTTTCATCCTAATTTTATATCGGGCGTGATCCGATATTGTAATATTACCTATCTGTACATTTACCAGCAGTTCCAATAAATCATGGTCTAAGATTATATAATCTAGTCTAGCGTAAGTATCGTGAACCGGGGAATAAAATGTATAGTCGATTTCCTTTGGGTTACAAGCTCTCCACGCATCTACTAGTTGTTGAGTATGAATTTTTTTTTTTTAACATTCTATGTTGCTTTATTTCTTGAGGGGAATTCATTGAAGTTCCATCAATTTCAGGGTTCATGGTAAAATTCAGGTCCCCTGCTAAGATCACATGGCCGTGTTTATAATTCTCTATTCGTTTCAGTATACCATTCAAATATTTTTTTGGGGCCCTGTTGGGACAGTAAATATTGATTAATGTGTATTTTTGTCTAAATAAATTACCCTTTAAAAATAAAAACCTCCCTTCTGGGTCCACCTTCATCTCCTCCAATCTCCGTCCGACAGCCCTTGCAAACCCAATAGCCACCCCCCTAGCACCTTTAATAGGGGAATCAGCATAGTACCAGGTAGGATATTTTCCTGTATCAATCCGAGTATTTGAATCTAGAGCTAAGTGTGTCTCCTGTAAAAAGACGATATCAGCCTGATAACCCTCTAATTCTTCAAATATATTATACCTTTTCCTTAGAGAGTTCATTCCTCTTACATTATATGTTACTATCTTGAGACCTTCCATCGGGTATTTCTTAAATCTTTCTTCTCTCTTTTATTGGATTCAGGCCAACCCCCTTCTTCTTTTCATGGTCTCTGGAGATAAATCCTGAAATATCTGTAATTCCTTTCCTTCATATCTAATTGGGGTTTTGGCTCTTATATTTTTCCAGAGTAAATTCTTGTCCTCTTCGTGCTGGAAACGCACAATTATGTCTCGTGGAATATCTTGCGGGAATTGTTTTGGTTTTCTGAGGCGATATAACTTTTCAATGTTTATTGGGTTGGTTGTTTCTTTGTTCATCAAAGGGTTACATATCCTTTTTATTATTTCTGTCAAATCTTCTTGCTGTTCATTGTCCGGGACACCGCGAGTTCTTATATTTTTCTTTCTTTCCCTGTTTTCCTGGTCCTCCATTTTATAAGTTTGCTCTTGTTGTCCTTTTTTTTAAATAATTATTTCAGCTTCTAATTTCTTTATTATGTTTGCTTCCTTTTCAACTTTTTTTTCCATTTCTTCAACACGGTCCAAGACGTGCGCAAGATTCTTATGTACTCTGTTCATTTCCTTTTTCATGGAATTTTCCAGTGCGGCAAACATTGAAATTATTTCTATTTTTGTGGGTAATGCTGTGGGGTTTTCTTCCTGTAACAATTGCAAAAGTGTGGTCTGTATTTCCTCAGTTTCATGTATCGGGTCGACCGATTGATCCATCTCCCCCTCCAGCACCATCCCCTGGGCTTGTGGGGGGTTATCTTGGGGTTGTTGTTTCTTTTTATCTCTCCTTTCTTTTTCCCTTTTATCTTTACTTTCTGTTTGGGTGCTTCTTGTTTGCAGTTGCTTTTCTTGTGTCTGTGGTATCTCTGCGTCCCCCAATGGCGTAACAAATTTATTCATGGGGCCAGAACTTACTACCAGGCTCCGTCTGGGTGATTTAGGGATTGTCCCAGTCTTAGACATCTTCCCCTTCATTTTCTGGATTTTTTTTTTAATCCGGTTGACCCCCTAAGATATTATACCGCGCCGCCGGCGCTGTTTATTTAGATATAGTCTTTGGGATACTTTGTGTTTATTAACGGGCCTCAGCCCAAGTCTCGTATGTCACCGCAGGAACTATTTTCCAAAGAAATTCTAGCCGGATTGTTTCCTGCCACGTTGAAACAACCCAATTAGTATCAAGCACCCAATGTCCGCCTGCTATGGGGTTTCCACCTGGCAACTATCCCTCCATGAGCCACTTTAATATTAAATGGTATGTTAAACACGCAGTCACTTGTGTCGCTTATACCAAAGCTGTTATTAGGCTGCTTGCAGCCGTTCTTTTAAATAAAAAGACAAAAGGGAGTGTCATACAAAAAGAAAGCAAAATAAACACCGGTCAAGTGTCGCTCCTTGCCCCATTCAGCATCTATTGCGTTCACATCACAAGAAAAAGTTTAAAAAAAAAAAAATTTCTTGGATGTATCGCTGAGATTATCAGTTCAAGACAGTTCAAGACACAGCACATCTCAGAAAGGGGGTCAATCTCCGTTATCACACAGTTTTTATAGCATTTAAACTGAAGCTATTCATACGCCTTTAACCGTTGAGATAAACATTGAGATACGGAGGAAAACAAAAGAATTTTTCAGTGCCTCACTGCATCTTTCTACTCCACAGTTTAGACGATTTTTTCCTCCCTCATCCTCTGCCTGGAGTTCCTTTGTGACAGTCTTTCAGGTATATGTATAATTATAATTCCATACCTGCTCCTGTGGTTTTCAGGCTCAACTCAAACAAACATTCAATGCAATAGAAGGGCTCCTCTAGCTGATGTCTCCTTCCTTCACCGCCAGAGGGCGCCCAGCACCAGCGTGTCCTTCCTATTCAGCTCCGCTCGAGACTCTGTGCCTGTACCGTCCCACCTCATATCAGGCTCGGCAGTGCTCGCCGCGGACCTCCGACAGCACAGGAACGGCGTTCACCTCCACAGCGGGACAGCACGCTGCACGAACTCCGTGCACCCCAAGGTAAGGAACTGTAGAGGAGCGGTGGGGGAGAGGGGGCAAGCTATCGCAGCTCAGCCCTGGCAGTTCTCAGGCCCGGCATAGCTGCTATCTCGGGGCAGCACGGAGAGAGGCGCGGTCCACGTTTGCACACCTAGGTGTGGAGACGCACCTTCTCGAGTCTCCTCCCCCTCATCAGCCTCATCTTTTAATATCTTTATAAATGATATTGGGTCTGGGATCAAAAGCAACATTTCCGTATTTGCAGATGACACCAAGCTATGCAGTGGAACAACGTCCTTACAGGATGTCTCCAATTTACAAGCCGACCTCAATGCTCTGTCTAATTGGGCGACTATGTGGCAGATGAGGTTTAATGTTGAGAAATGTAAAGTTATGCACTTGGGGGCTAAGAATATACAAGCATCATACATGTTAGGGGGAGTACAACTGGGGGAATCCATAGTGGAGAAGGATCTGGGGGTTTTGGTAGATCATAAGCTCAATAATAGCATGCAATGCCAAGCTCCGGTTTCCAAAGCGAGCAAAGTCCTTTCCTGTATTAAGAGAGGTATGGACTCCAGAGAGAGAGAGAGAGATATCATTTTGCCCCTGTTCAAATCATTAGTAAGACCTCATCTGTAATATGCAGTTCAGTTTTGGGCACTAGTTCTCAAAAAGGATATCAGGGAACTGGAGAAAGTGAAGAGAAGGGCAACCAAACTGATAAGAGGCATGGAGGAACTCAGCTATAAGGAAAGAATAGAGGAACTGAATTTATTCAGTCTTGATAAGAGGAGATTAAGGGGGGGATATGATCAACATGTACAAATATATAAGGGGTCCATATAGTGAACTTGGTGTCGAGTTATTCACATTACAGTCAACAAAGAGGACAAGGGGGCACTCTTTACATCTAGAGGAAAAGAGATTTCATCTCCAAATACGGGAAGGTTTCTTCACAGTAAGAGCTGTGAAAATGTGGAATAGACTCCCTGTAGAAGTGGTTCTGGGCAGCTCAGTGGATTGCTTTAAGAAGGGCCTGGATTATTTCCTAAGTGTACATAAAATAACTGGGTACTGACATTTATAGGTAAAGTTGATCCGGGGAAAATCCAATTGCCTCTCGGGGTATCAGGAAGGAATTTTTCCCCCTGCTTTAGCAAATTAGATCATGCTCTGCTGTTTTTTTTTGCCTTCCTCTGGATCAACTGTGGGTATAGAATTGGGTATATGGGATTGTATGATATTATTATTATATATTTTTTTGTGGTTGAACTGGTTGGACTTGTGTCTTTTTTCAACCTGACTAACAATGTAACTATGTCCGGTTCTCTCCTCTACTCACACCGATCGTGTGTCAGAAACCATGAAACAGACTGAGACAGAAGTGCAATCAAATCACACTTGTTTATTAATAAAAATAAAAGGTAAATAGAAAAAAGCGTAGTCAAGCATAGCCAGAGTCCAGTAGCCAGATCGGGTAGTCAACCAGTCCAAAGTTCATAAACCAGATCGGGTAATCCGCCAGGCCAGAAGTCAGGGATCCAAGGAGAGCAACTGCAAGCAGGATAAAAAGCCAGGAGGGATGTCAGCAAGCCAGTCTTGAAACAAACAGCAGGAGATGGTTCCTTGTGATGTGACCAACGCGAAGGCAAATGAAAGAGTGAGCAGGAAGGCTTTAAATAGGCAGGTCAGACGAGCATCATTGAGAACAGCTGGTAACTGTGGAAAGAGAAGAGAGCTGGCAATTAGCCGACAGCTGAGCGGCCAGCCCAGAGGAGGAAGAGCTAAGCCAGCCCTGGCACTGTGTGAGGAGAAGCTGCAGAGTGAGGCTGCTTGACTTTTTTTGCATATATTCCAAGTACCCAGCAGTGCCACATCAGTGCCCAGCAGTGCCCACCTGTGATCCAGCATTGCTACATCAGTGCCCATCTGTGCCCCATCAGTGCTACATCAGTAACCAGCAGTGCCACATTAGTAGCAATCTGTGCCCCATCAGTACCAATCTGTGCCACATCAGTGCCCATCTGTGCCCCATCAGTGCCCATCTGTGCTCCAGCAGTGCCACATCAATACCCAGCCATGCCACATTTTTTCCCAGCAGTGCTCTACAGTGCCCCAGCAGTGCAAATCTGTGCCCCTGCAGTGCTATATCAGTAACCAGCCATACCACATTTGTGCCCAACAGTGCCCCAGTACTGCCCCAGCAGTGCCATATTAGTACCCAACAGTGCCACATCTGTGTCAAACAGTGCCCTAAAGTGCCCCATCAGTGCGCATCTGTGCTCTACAGTGCCACATCTGTGCTCTACAGTGCCCCGTCAGTACCACTAATGTGCCCATTAGTGCCAATACAGTACCCATCAGTAAGTGCTCATCAGTGCCACCCTATCAGTGGATCCTCATCAGCGCCCATCAGTGCCATAGAAATGTGTAAAATGCGTTTTCATTTTCTTTCCGCATTTTCCCAAAACTTGTGGGGAAAAAATGACATGTTCAAAAGACTCATTATGCCTCATAGAATATATGTTGGGGTTCTTTCCAAAATGGGGTAATTTTGTGGGTGTTTGCATTGTCCTGATGCTCCAGGGCCTTCAAAAGTGTGATAGGTTGTCAGGAAATTAGATGTGTAATTGAGTAAGATATGTCCCTAGAACACCTGAAGGTGCTCCCTGTATGTTGGGCATCTGTATGTGGCCAGGATGTGTAAAGGTCTCACACATGTGGCATCCCCATACTCAGGAGGAGTAGCAGAATATATTTTGGGGTGTTATTTGTGGTATGCACAGGCCATGTGGGAGAAATAACCTGTTAATATGACAATTTTGTGAATAAAAAAAAAGAAAAATCTTAATTTTATAAAGAATTGTATTCATAGATATTCATAGAATATATATATTATCATAGAATATACTTGGGGGGGTGCTCTTCATGCCTCTTACTTAATACCTTGGACTGTCTACTTTACAAAAAAGGGGTCATTTGGGGGTTATTTTTATTTCCTGGCTTGTTAGGGTCTCAAGAGATGAGATCGGCACATCAGGTGTGATCGATTTTCAATGATTGGCACCATAGCTTGTAGACTCTATAATGGTGATTGACAAACCTTGGCACCCCAGATGTTTTGAAACTACATTTCCCATGATATCTCATGCACTCTGCAGTGTAGTTGAACATCATAGGAAATGTGGAAAAGAAAAAGAGGATCAGGCGGGGAAATCTGATACAATAAAGCACCTCATCCCGAAATTTGGAATTTGGAAAGATAGTATTGGAAGGATGGGATTGTTGCGGTGCCGATCAGTCTAGCAAACTAAGGGGGATTTAATTGAATGTAAAGATGACATAGCATATACAGAATTGGGACATTTCTAACCAGCCAACAAATTTCGACCAAGTAGAATGATTAGACGTGTATTTTAACCCATAGATTTGTACATTTTGGTCTTTGTATCTCTTGACCACTTTTTTATGGTATTTAATAAATAATTAATTCCTTCTTTAAGTATGTTTCCTTTATAAATTCTGTGTTTGTTAACTATCTTTTGCAAATAAAAATCCCTTTAAGTGGATCTGGCGTCAGTCTCTGCAGTTCTTGGGCCATCTACCTCTGGAAACCCCTAGACACATACGAGATGAAGAAGGTAACAGTAAGCCCAATAAAATCAGCAGCTCCTTCGGGAGTCAGTGCTACACTTAGAACCCCCAAACACACAATATATATATATATACATACATACACACACACACATACACACATAAACACTTCCAATTTTTTCCGATTTCCAGTTGGCCAGTTTCTGATGAACTGACTGACATTTGAGTGGCCCCAGCATACACTTTCACATTATAATATCAGCATTGTAATAACAATATAAATAGCTATTTTTGATACTCCAATAAAGCAGGGGTCTCCTATGGGGAGGGATAGTGCCCCATCATTGGTATCAGTGGGAGGAATATTGCCCCCATCATTGGTGTCAGTGGGGAGGAATAGTGCCCCATCACTGGTGTCAGTGGGAGGAATAGTGCCCCATCATTGGTATCAGTGGGAAGAATAGTGCCCCATCCTTGGTATCAG
Source organism: Lithobates pipiens (assembly GCF_037356315.1). Classification (NCBI taxonomy): domain Eukaryota; kingdom Metazoa; phylum Chordata; class Amphibia; order Anura; family Ranidae; genus Lithobates; species Lithobates pipiens. The sequence continues at coordinate 138,315,624 of NW_027507685.1, forward strand.
TGGGAGGATTCGTGCCCCATCATTGGTATCAGTGACCGGGCCACCGCTTGTAAAAGAGCTAGAAGAAGGCTCGGTGGCCCGGTAAGAAGAACCGAAGAGGGCGACAAGACTCCCGCTCACGGCCCATAATGCACTGCACCATCGCAGTGCATTGCTGGCTCATGACTGGCCAAGCATGCACTGTGACCCTGTATGCGCCAATCACAGGATGTATCTCTTGACCACTTTTTTATGGTATTTAATAAATAATTAATTCCTTCTTTAAGTATGTTTCCTTTATAAATTCTGTGTTCGTTAACTATCTTTTGCAAATAAAAATCCCTTTAAGTGGATCTGGCGTCAGTCTCTGCAGTTCTTGGGCCATCTACCTCAGGAAACCCCTAGACACATACGAGATGAAGAAGGTAACAGTAAGCCCAATAAAATCAGCAGCTCCTTCGGGAGTCAGTGCTACACTTAGAACCCCCAAACACACAATATATATATATATATACATACATACACACACACACACACACACACATATACACACATAAACACTTCCAATTTTTTCCGATTTCCAGTTGGCCAGTTTCTGATGAACTGACTGACATTTGAGTGGCCCCAGCATACACTTTCACATTATAATATCAGCATTGTAATAACAACATAAATAGCTATTTTTGATACTCCAATAAAGCAGGGGGTCTCCTATGGGGAGGGATAGTGCCCCATCATTGGTATCAGTGGGAGGAATATTGCCCCCATCATTGGTGTCAGTGGGGAGGAATAGTGCCCCATCACTGGTGTCAGTGGGAGGAATAGTGCCCCATCATTGGTATCAGTGGGAAGAATAGTGCCCCATCCTTGGTATCAGTGGGAGGAATCGTGCCCCATCATTGGTATCAGTGACTGGGCCACCGCTTGTAAAAGAGCTAGAAGAAGGCTCAGTGGCCCGGTAAGAAGAACCGAAGAGGGCGACAAGACTCCCGCTCACGGCCCACAATGCACTGCACCATCGCAGTGCATTGCTGGCTCATGACTGGCCAAGCATGCACTGTGACCCTGTATGCGACAATCACAGGATGCCTGTGGCCAATTAAAGCTCAGGGGGGTTTAGTACACGCCCCACACGATATAAGGCCGCCAGCGCAGCAGCCTTGTGTAGTGTGTTGCAGCGGTCAGGGAAAGAGGACGATAGGCAGGGACACTGTCTTTACTGCTTGGGAACCTAGCGCTGTTACAGTGGGTGTTGTGTGCCTCCTGCACAGTATACACCTGAAGCTACCCTTTATTACTGGTGTTCTATTTCTGCAATACAGGCATCTGCAATGCAGAAGTTAGAGTGGGTGTTGTGTGGCTCCTGCACGGTATACACCTGAAGATACCCCTTATTGCTGGTGTTCTGTTTCTCTAATACAGGCATCTGCATTCTGCAGCAGTTAAAGTGGGTGTTGTGTGCCTCCTGCACAGTATACACCTGAAGCTACCCTTTGTTACTGGTGTTCTGTTTCTGTAATACAGGCATCTGCATAAGTTAGAGTGGGTGTTGTGTGCCTCCTGCACAGTGTACACCTGAATATACCCTTTATTATTACTGGTGTTCTGTTTCTGTAATACAGGCATCTTCAGAAGTTAGAGTGGGTGTTGTGTGCCTCCTGCACAGTATACACCTGAAGCTACCCCTTATTGCTGGTGTTCTGTTTCTGTAATACAGGCATCTGCAGCAGTTAAAGTGGGTGTTGTGTGCCTCCTGCACAGTATACACCTGAAGCTACCCCTTATTGCTGGTGTTCTGTTTCTGTAATACAGGCATCTGCAGCAGTTAAAGTGGGTGTTATGTGCCTCCTTCACAGTATACACCTGAAGCCACCCTTTATTACTGGTGTTATGTTTCTGTAATACTGGTATCTACAGAAGTTACAGTGGGTGTTGTGTGCCTCCTGCACAGTATACACCTGAAGATACCCCTTTTTGCTGGTGTTCTGTTTCTGTAGTACAGGCATCTGCTTTCTGCAGCAGTTAAAGTGGGTGTTGTGTGCCTCCTGCAGAGTATACACCTGGAGCTACCCTTTATTACTGGTGTTCTGTTTCTGTAATACAGGTATCTGCAGAAGTTAGAGTGGGTGTTGTGTGCCTCCTGCTGAGTATACACCTGAAGCTACCCTTTATTACTAGTGTTCTGTTTCTGTAATACAGGCATCTGCATCAGTTAAAGTGGGTGTTGTGTGCCTCCTGCACAGTATACACATGCATATACCCCTTATTGCTGGTGTTCTGTTTCTGTAATACAGGCATCTGCAACAGTTAAAGTGGGTGTTGTGTGCCTCCTGCACAGTATACACCTGAAGCTACCCTTTATTACTGGTGTTCTGTTTCTGTAATACAGGCATCTGCATCAGTTAGATTAGTGTTGTGTGCCTCCTGCACAGTATACACCTGAAGATACCCCTTATTGCTGGTGTTCTGTTTCTGTAATACAGGCATCTGCAGCAGTTAAAGTAGGTGTTGTGTGCCTCCTGCACAATATACACCTGAAGCTACCCTTTATTACTGGTGTTCTGTTTCTGTAATACAGGCATCTGCATCAGTTAGAGTGGGTGTTGTGTGCCTCCTGCACAGTATACACCTGAAGATACCCCTTATTGCTGGTGTTCTGTAATACAGGCATCTGCAGAAGTTAAAGTGGGTGTTGTGTGCCTCCAGCACAGTATACACCTGAAGCTACCCTTTATTACTGGTGTTCTGTTTCTGTAATACAGGCATCTGCATCAGTTAGAGTGGGTGTTGTGTGCCTCCTGCACAGTATACAACTGAAGATACCCCTTATTGCTGGTGTTCTGTAATACAGGCATCTGTAGAAGTTAAAGTGGGTGTTGTGTGCCTCCAGCACAATATACACCTGAAGCTACCCTTTATAACGGGTGTTCTGTAATACAGGCATCTGCAGCAGTTAAATTGGGTGTTGTGTGCCTCCAGCACAGTATACACCTGAAGATACCCCTTATTGCTGGTGTTCTTGATTGAACAATTCTTGATATAATATTTCACAGCAGAGCCCGTTCCTGCGCCCACCGAGAGTAACTGTGAGAACTTATAGTGTTGTGGCACCAGCACCACCACCACCACCACAACCACCAAAGGCCCAATTTTTCTACCACTGTACAACAATGGCATGTAATTACAATTCTTGATATAATAGTTCACAGCAGGGCGCTCCAGCGCAAACCAAGAGTCACTTTGAGGGCTTACAGTGTTGTGGCAACACCAACACCTTAGGCCTAACATTTGTGAGGAGCATATAGAGCAGGCCCCTACTTTCAAAACATCCAACTTACAAACGTCTCCTACTTGCAAACGCAAGGAGACAACAGGAAGGGAGATGAAAAGACAGGGGTGATAACCCTTCCCTATGTTTTCCAAAAAGCTTGAAAATAGATTTTTGACTGGAGCTACACTTTAAAAATGTACAACTTCAAAATTACGAACAGATTCTACTTAAAGTGGTTGTAAACCCTTACAACACACTTTGACCTACAGGTAAGCCTAGATGAAGGCTTACCTGTAGGTCCAAGAAATATCTCCTAAACTTACACGTTTTAGGAGATATTTACCGAAAGACAGGCACCGCTGTCTACGGCGCAGGTGCACTGAGCGCGGCACCGCCAACGGCGAATATGCCGTGCGTGGCGGCTCCCGTGCGCATGCGCGGGAGTGACGTCATTGCGGCTTCGCCGAATGACAGCGGCGGAGCGGCGAGACCCACCGAGAAGATGGATGCGCCGGACTACAGGGGACAGTGGTGACATCGCTGGCTCCTGTGTCAGGTAATAGACACATAATGGACTACTATTAGATTCATAGTAGTCCATTATGCTTTACCTTTGCAGGGAATGAAAGAGGAAGTAAACTCATCAGGGTTTACTTCCTCTTTAACACAACAAACCTATACAGTCCCTGTCTTGTTTGCACTGCCTGTATACTGCTGTTCTGATTATATAGGGCCTGGGGGCCCCACGCCTTTACTTTTTTCATTTGGGTACGGGGTTCCCCTTAATATCCGTACGAGACCCAAAGGGGCTGGTAATGAGCAGGTGGCTACCCATGCCATTTTTCTCAATGGTTTTCATCCGTATTGCCGGAACCAGACATGATATCAAAACTGCAAGCAGTTTTAAATGACTTTTTTTCAGTTAAATGTAATTTTATGCAGCGACTGTTCTAAACACGGGAAACATGTGCCACTTCACAGGCATACTATAGATACCCCCAGGCACGATATTTAAAGGAGCCAGGTCCCCAAACCCTTTTTAGGACAATATCTTGCATATTAGCCACTAAAATTAGCACTTTTGATTTCGAATGTTCGAGTCCCATAGACTTTAATGGGGGTTCTAAAGTTTGCACAAATTTTTGGTCTGTTCGAAAGTTCTGGTGCGAACCGAATCGGGGGGTGTTCGGCTCATCCCTACTTAGTAGGTTTGCAGTTGTGCCATACGCTTTCCATTTTCGGATGATGGATTGAACAGTTCTCTGTGAGATGTTCAAACCTTATATTTTTTTAAACCTAACCCTGCTTTAGACTTCTCCACAACTTTATCCCTAACCTGTCTGGTGTGTTCCTTGGCCTTCATGATGGTGTTTGTTCACTAAGGTTCTCTAACAAAACTCTGAGGGCTTCACAGAACAGCTGCATTTATACTGATATTAAACTACACACAGGTGGACTCTATTTACTAATTAGGTGACTTTTGAAGGCAATTGATTCTACTAGCTTTTAGTTAGGGGTATCAGAGTGAAGGGGGTTGAATATAAATGCATGACACACTTTTCAGATATTTATTTGTAAAAAATGTTAAAAACCATTTATCATTTTCCTTCCACTTCACAATTATGTGCTACTGCGTTGGTCTGTCACATAAAATCCCAATAAAATACATTGACGTTTTTGGTTGTAACATGACAAAATGTGGAAAATTTCAAAGGGTGTGAATACTTTTTCAAGGCACTGTAAATAACTCTATTACAGTTTAAGCTGATTGGTAAGATCTGGGCCAAGTTATTTCTGGTGGTACTTCCTATATATAGCCCTGGTATATACGTGCTTTGTTAGGAATTTGAGTTGTCTTATCCTGGTTGCAGTTTGTATTACCTTTTGTTACTTGACCAATTTGTGTCTAATACAGGCAGTGTTCATCTAACCTGGTGTTGCTCATGCGATTGAGGGTGTGTATCAGAGTGATCTGGGCAGTTGCCTAACTATCTGGAGAAGGAGACAAGTTTCAGAGGGTCAGCCTAGTCTCAAAATGCCAACCTAATTGCCCTGTTTGTTACTCCCTCATCACCTCCTCCCATATCCGCCTCCAGGACTTCTCCCAAGCCTCGCCCCTCCTCTGGAATTCCCTACCCCAATCTGTCAGACTGTCTCCAAATGTATTCACTTTTAGGCGATCCCTGAAAACTTTTCTCTTCAGAGAAGCCTATCCTGCCTCCATCTAACAACTGCACTATTTTCTCCATTAGCTCATCCCCCACAGCTATTACCCTTTTGTATAACTTGATTCTCCTAGATTGTAAGCTTTAAAGAGGAAGTAAACCCTGATGAGTTTACTTCCTCTTTCATTCCTTGTAAAGGCAAAGCATAATGGACTACTATGCATCGCATAGTAGTCCATTATGTGTCACTTACCTGACACAGGAGCCAGCGAAGTCACTGCTGTCCCCTGTAGTTCCGAGCGTCCATCTTCTTGGTGGGTCTCCGTGGGTCTCGCTGCTCCGGCGCTGTGATTCGCCGGAGCAGCGATGACGTCACTCCCGCGCATGCGCAGGGGAGCCGAGACTCGCGGCATTGCCGTCATCGACGATGCCCCGCTCAGTGCGCCTGCGCGCCGCTGTCTACGGCGCATGCGCCGTAGATAGCGGTGCCTGTCTTCAGGCAAATATCTCCTAAACCGTATAGGTTTGGGAGATATTTCTTGGACCTACAGGTAAGCCTTAATCTAGGCTTACCTGTAGGTCAAAGTGGTTTGTAAGGGTTTACAACCACTTTAATGAGCAGGGCTCTCTGATTCCCCCATGTATTGAATTGTATTGTAATTGTACTGTCTGCCCTAATGTTGTAAAGCACTGTCGGCGCTATATAAATCCTGTATAATAATAATAATAATAATAAACCAGCAGCTCCTAAGGCAGCCCATGGACAATGCAAATTTCCTTTCCTGCAAAAGAAATTTGCACAATTCCCCCATCAGCACAGACAGTGCTGACAGGGAAATCCCTCCTGCAGAGCAATTGTACTCTCCCAACAGGCGGGGGACTACGTTACTCCCGCTGGGAGAAGAAGATTGTCGCTAGCGGCTATAGCAGTCGCTTGAGATAATCAGAAATGAATCCGATCGATCAACTTGTTACATTCAGCCTGCCCATTAATGATTGGAATCCTGGCCTGTTCTGCAAAAACTGGCTGAGATTCGACTTGTGTATGGCCGGCCTAAGGGGGTGCAGTACATGTGTGGGCTTTGATACATACAGCAATGCTGTATAACTGATAAACAAGCGTGTATATTATGAGATATTATGATGTAACAGGTAGCAGAAAAACAGGAAAATCTTATCAATTACTTACCGTAGTTTTGCTTTCTGGCACCAATCCATGGCAGCATATATGTGGTAGTATGTTGGCACCAAATTTGTTACTGGGCACAAAATTTGCATTGATCACAATAATTTTTTTAATCATGGTGATCACATGATCTGTCACCAGTCAAAGTGGTTACAAATCGATTAGGTAGGGTCTCCCAAAAGCATGCTGCAGCAGAAACTGACAAGACTTTAAAGTGGTTGCAAACCCATTACAACCACTTTACAACCACTTTAACCTACAGGTAAGCCTAGATTAAGGCTTACCTGTAGGTTCAAGAAATATCTCCCAAACCTAAAAGGTTTAGGGGATATTTGCAGGAATTGCGGCACCGATGTCAGGCACAGGTGCACTGAGCGTGCCGTTTCTAACAGCGATCATGCTGTTAGTGGCGGCACCAGCGTGCATGTGTGGGAGTGACATCATCGCGGTTCCCGGCCAGTCACAACGCCAGAGCCGCGATACCAGGAAGTCACTCCGGGATAGATGGCGGCGTCGGAGGAGACGAATGAGGGCCAATGCCAGGGCTTCGATCTCAGGTAAGTACTTCATAATGAGCTAGTATGCTATGCATACTAGCTCATTATGCCATTGCCTTGCAGGTTTTTTTTTTTTTTATTTATTTTTTTAAGGAGGCTTTACTTCCTCTTTAATTAACGCCCTCCAGGCACCTAAAACTTCCTCAGCAAATGTTATTTTACAGTGGGGGGTTGTGAATGATGTAAGAAAAAATGCTGATTTGCCCTGCTGCTTAGTGTTCCATATCAAAACAGGGGGCACATAGCTATTAATATTTGACTATGATTACATCAAAAATGATCGAGATTCTACTGTTGTTACTCAGTAAAGTAAAACATTAAGGCAGAAAATAGAAAACAGGGGTAATTGTCCTGTTTAATTATTGCAAAAACATCTACCGAAAATATGTTTTTTTAAATCCCTTTCTCCCTAGCGGCTCAACTCCCAAATATTGCATCATAGACAGTTTAAAGTGGCTTTTCACTTGCTTTTTACCTCTGTGACTACCTTCTTCCCCGCATTCTGAAAAGCCAATTTTTTTTATTTTATTTAGCTTCTTCTATAGCAGTCAAAAACTGACTGGATTTGTTGGTGAGACATAATGGGGCCTCTTTCATTACTTACCTACACACTGTTTATATTCTCTTTGCCCCTGTGTAGCACCCTGATGTTTAGGCTGGGCTGCTATTAAATTTAGTTGCCAGGCGATAGTTGCCTTGGCCAATTGTTAGGAGATCAATTAATTTCTCCCTAATTCTGTCACCCAGTGGCCAGATATAAGTCAAGGGCATAGCATAAGGTGACCAGATTTTTAAAATGAAATCCAAGGACATCATTTTTTTTTTTACTAGTAATGGCAGCAATCAGCAACTCGTAGCGGGACTGCAATATTACGGTGGAAAAAGCGGACACTAATGCCGCGTACACACGACCGTTTTTCCCGTCGGAATAAACTCTGAAGGTCAGACGACAGAGTTCCAACGGAGTTCCGATGGAGTTCCACTGAAAAGGTCTTCCATACACACGATCACACCAAAGTCCGACCGTCTAGAACGCGGTGACGTACAACACGTACGACGGGACTAGAAAAAGGGAGTTCAGTAACCAATAGCTTCCATCTCGTACTTACTTCAGAACATGCATTGTTTTTGGTCTGTTGGAACAGCATACAGGTGAGCGATTTTCCCGATAGGAATTGGTTTCGTCGGAAATATTTAGAACATGTTCTATTTCTAGGTCCGTCAGAATTTTTTTTTTTTTAAAAGTCAGATGAGGCACACACACGATCGGAATATCCAATGAAAAGATTCTGTTGGACTTTTTCTGTCTGACATTCCGCTCCTGTGTACGTAGCATTAGTGACACTTTTGACACTTTGTGGGAACCAGTGACACTAGTACAGTGATCAGTGCTAAAAATATGTACTGTCACTGTACTAATGACACTGGCTGAGAAGGGGATAACATCTAGGGCAATCAATGGCTTAAATGTGTGCCTAACAAGTGTTTTCTCACTGTGGGGGAGGTGCTTTTACTACGGGAAGACATAGATCCCTGTACCTGCTTTGCAGGAACACAGGATCAATGTCTTCCATACTGACAGAACGGCAAACTGCCTTGTTTACATACATACAGACCACTGGGCGAGTCCGCCGGATCCGCTGATTGGCTCTGAAACCCAGAAATGCAGGATCACGTATATAAGTCATCCTGCGCAGCAGGACTGCCCTGTAGCAGTAAATCTGCTATCAGGCGATCGGCAACTGGTTAAAGCGGGAGTCTTTCGGCTTCATTTCCCGATTCCCTACTGCGCATGCGCGAGCCGCGCTGCGCAATAAGGACGGTCCCCGCTGCCTCTGGGATCTGTGTGTTTTCCCAGCAGGCAGCGGGGCACTTGCGGAAAGGGGCAGGCACTTGCGGAAAGGGGCGTAATCTACGCCCCTTTCCGCAGAGAGCTATCCCGGAAGTGGGTGCAGATACCTGTACTGTACAGGTATCTGCACCCCCCTCCCCCCTGAAAGGTGCCATTTGTGGCGCCGGAGGGGGGGAGGGTTCCGATGAGCGGAAGGTCCACTTTAGGGTGGAGCTCCGCTTTAAGATCATCAGCATTATGATAACTCAAAGGCAGCAGGCACTTTATCATGGTTCTGGCTGGCTCTGTCACAGAGTGTCACATAACATGGCTGCTGGGTGCTGATTTTGTTAACTTATGACCAATAAGTGCTGCTGCCTGTGAGTTCTGATACCATCCATTATGCCAGAGAGACAGACACAGTGCAATGTAGTCTATTCACAGACTCCCCCAAAGCACACCTTTGTGTTTAAGCCTTGAAGGCACTGGCAGCCCCACGATTGGATCTGCTTCCCCTCTATTCCTGCTGCTGGAAATCATCAGCTGAGCTCAGCTGCCTCTTTCTACCTGTTGCTGCCGCCTCCGCCGGCCTCACAGCCTCTCAGGTCTCACTCTCTGGGGCCCCGGCTACTACTGGGTGGGTAGTGGAGGAAAATGACTCTGCTGGGGAAGACAAGGAGATAATCAGGCAGGCGAGCTGGCCTGGATTTGAGCCAAGGCAGAAGAACATGTGAGCGGAGATCATAGTTGCCAACATTGTAAAAAAAAAATTCGGGACACTTTTTTGGCAGTAGGTGGAGTCATGGTATAATTAGGGGGCGGGGCATGTGTTTATAGGTGTGGCGTAGAAAATGGTAAAAATGCGGCGTGGCTTACGTAAAATAGTGGGCGTGGCTTACATGGGGCTTGGCTCAAAGGGGTGTGGTTAGAGTCTGAGATGAATGCGGGATGGAGAGGGAAAGGAGGGGGGATGGAGAGAGGGAAAGGAGGGGGATGGAGAGAGGGAAAGGAGGGGGGGAGAGGGAAAGGAGGGGGGGGAGAGAGGGAAAGGAGGGGTGGGGGAAAGAAGGAAAGGAGGGGGGGAGAGGGAAAGGAGAGGGGGAGAGGGATGGAGGGACAGCAGCCCCCCGATCCTACACCACAATAGCAATATGTGTTTTCCAGAGTTTGACAATCAGCAGATAAAGATACTCCAAATACCTGGTGTTGGCGCTTCAATCATCCCGGCGTCATGATTGTTATGGTGTCAGGATGATTGAAGAGCATTATTTCTATTATTACATTGTAATATGAAATGAAATCATTCAACTCACCATAATGCAGTGGGAGCCCTGAGCGCGTCACTAGCCACGTTGCCTGCCACCAGATGCCATCAGGTGTCCCAAGCGGAGTCTGTCCTTACATCAGGTGCCCCATCAGAGGTACCTTCCTCACATCTGTGTCCATCAGCGGAGCCCCTCCTTACATCTGGTGCCCCTCTAACATCCACAGACCGGCCCCCCCCACATCCACAGACCGCCCCCCTACATCCTGCACAGACCTGCCCCCACATCTCCAGACTGGCCCCTGACATACCACTGGCCCCCAACATTCACAGACTGGTCCCCGACATACAACTGGCCCCCGACATCCACAGACTGGCCCCCCACATCCACAGACTGGCCCCCCACATACCACTGGCCCGACATCCACAGACTGGCCCCCGACATCCACAGACTGGCCCCCGACATCCACAGACTGGCCCCCACATTCACAGACTGGCCCCCGACATCCACAGACTGGCCCCCGACATCCACAGATTGGCCCCGACATCCACAGACTGGCCCCGACATCCACAGACTGGCCCCCGACATCCACAGATTGGCCCCCGACATCCACAAACTGGCCCCCGACATCCACAGACTGGCCCCCACATTCACAGACTGGCCCCCGACATCCACAGACTGGCCCCGACATCCACAGACTGCCCCCGACATCCACAGACTGGCCCCCGACATCCACAGACTGGCCCCCACATTCACAGACTGGCCCCCAACATCCACAGACTGGCCCCCACATCCACAGACTGTCCCCCGACATACCACTGGCCCCACATTCACAGACTGGCCCCCACATTCACAGACTGGCCCCCGACATCCACAGACTGACCCCCGACATTCCACTGGCCCCCACATACATCCACATACCATGATTGGCCCCCGACTTGCCCCTGCCCCGACATCCACATTGACAGACTGGCCCCCGACATGCCGCCGTTGCCGCGTGGAGACATTTAACTGTGGTGCCGCCCACCGCATTTTACACTGACACAAACACACACTGGCAGCGGGGATGGGCGGCGCCACAGATGTAGACCAACTTCTGGTCTTCTTAAAAATGACAATGTCTCCGCCGGCCGCCGACCTCTAGCGGCCGGCGGCAAAATCCCGGGAAATAAATTTCCCGGACAAACCAATTTTCCCGGGACATTTCCCAGGACAAAATTAATTCGGGACAAATGTCCTAATCCCGGGAATGTCCCGGGAAATTAGGGACAGTTGGCAACTATGGGAGATGAATGGGCATGTGCTGGAAACTGAAGAAATATTCCATCTGCTCTGACCAGCACATCATCATCAGAAAGGGACACAGATCATGGGCAAAATACACCCCCCTAAGCTAGTAGGAGCGGGGGTGTGTAATTCAGATTTTTTTTTAATTCTGCACTGACTGTCTTTGAAAATTGCCCCAGCTCTTGTTGAAGTCAAATCCGGGGACAATATCGGGGACAGAATTGGTCCGGGAACAGTGCCCTTAATTCGGGGAGTGTCCCCTGAAACCAGGGACATCTGGTCACCCTAGCATAGCAGGGACAGATTAGGAATGAATGGGGTATCTCAGCCACTGGGCAGGGATTTTCTTGGGTCCCTTGGAATGCTGGGAGAGCCTATTTATTTGGGTGGAGTTGGAGTTCTGTGCCACCTGGATGGCTGTCTGGGTGGACGTGTGTTGCACTGCCCTGGACTGCTAGGCCACAAAAGGCCTATTCCGGGGAGATCTGGATGTTAGATTGTCTGAGGGCCTATCCAGAAGCAGGAGAGGCAGCGTAGGGTTTGGACTGCAGGCTTGTAGTCCAACCAGAAGTTTCAGTTCCGCCGGCCGGGGAACTAGTCGTGGTCAGAGGTAGAGGGGAAGCTGTCACCACTAAGAGACCATCCACCCTGCGACTGGAGACCATTGTAAGTAAGCTGAGGCCAGTACCAGAGCAGACTTCTCGCCAGCCAGGGAAGGTTTAGAAGTGGGAAAACTTCAGCAAGTGCCAAGTCAGGGACCCAGCTGGACAGCAGAGGTGACGCTTGTGGAGCATCAGTGAGTGCCAATCCAGGGACCTAACATGTCAGCGGGGGTGAAGCTTGAGGAGTATCTGTGAGTGCCAAGTCAGGGACCAAGCAGGGCAGCGGGGGGTGATGCTTGAGGAAGATACTGAGTGCTAAAGTGGAAGAGCTCAGGGGATCCAGTGGCTAGTGGATCTCAAGTCTAGTGAAAGGCTGGAGCTCGTTGAGTGAAAATCCACAGTGAGTGAATGTGGGGGAAACTGAAAACTGTTCGTGTTGCAAATAGTTGAATTCAATTGTCGTTAGTAACAACTACAAGATTGTTGCCATAGGAGAAAGCGGTCCTACCTATACAGAAGTGGTGTCCAGCTGGAGGCCTTTACCTGTATAGCTGTCTACCTATAAAAGTTTCAGAGTCTGCTAATTAACTTTGCATCTACTCAAGGGTGTCCTGGGCCTAACCCTTTCTCCCACAGTTCTTGTTCAAGAGACAATAGATCTCTTTGAATTTAAAAAGTGTCTAGCGCCCACCTGTTCATCTTGCATTACACCCACATTGCCTTGTAACCCACTCTACATTGAAGGATGTCAGCTCTCCCCAACTCTGGAGGTCACCATTAGCCCTAAAGAAGCCTGGGACTTTGCTACACCTGTTAAAAGGCGTTGTAGCAGCTGAAGCACATTGGCTTGATACCAAGCCATGAAGACAGAAAAAATTGCATTCACCACCCACTATGTAGTAACTATTCAGCTTCTTCTATTGCAGCTGAAAAGTGGCTGAATCTTTTGGCAAGGCATGACAGGGTCTGTTTAATTACTTACCTAAACATTTTTTATATCATAGGTGTGGTGCTCTTGTTTTTCTCTTTACTTTTCTGTATTTACCTAAGGTGCCTTTGAGGCCCTTTCACATCCGAGTCATGGTACTCAGCAATATGGACTTATCTTCCCACTGGGAAAAGAAACCAACTCAGTATCCAGCACCTCCTGCCCATACCTTTATACATTCTTTAGAATAATGTCTTTGTTCTAATTTTTGGAATTTCCTCTCACCTTTTGACACAATGGTATTGTCACAAGTGTTGCGGGACTCCCAAAAGGGGCCCACAAGATAAATAGTAACTTGAGTCCTCCCCTATTTGTAGAGAGGCTGCCAGCCTACCAAAGCACAGTCCAAAGCACACTGACACAAGAAAGCAGTCCTGGGGAATATCTTTTTATGATTTATTGCTCAAACTTCAACAGTGGGCTAGGGTGCAGGGTATGGGATACACCAAACTGTGTAATTCAATAGGAGGACTCACTCTCTTCTGTGCTACAGTCCTTAGAGATAGATTTTCTGCTAAACTGTAGAATACAGTTCAGAATACAGAGAATACAGTTCAGAATACAGAGAATACTACTTGGCTGAGGTATCACAATAATACACGATCTTGTAGAACAGTCAGGCCAGGGAGCAGCTGTGCCCATTCAGCTTCCTCCAGACACTTTCTAGTGAGGCTTCGCAGACTGGATCTGTCAGGTGAAATCTTGGGGTGTTGCAGACAACCTTAGCAGTAGGCCCCCCACCCCTCCCTTCCCACTGACTGGTGGAATCTCTTCAACAGAATGACCTTGCTATTTTGGATTTCACACTATTTATCAGCCTCTCCAGCTACCTACTGGGCCACCCTCCCCAAGGAATTAGCTGGAGCCCAATACATATTCAGGCTACCTATTTGACTCTCCCTACCCTATGTTCTAGAAACATCCAGAAAGCAGAAGGGAGTAATGAAATCTGCAGCCTGTAAGCTCCAAAACCGGAACCGGAACCCCAAACCACGTTACGTCCGCATCTTAAATACCCTCTCCCAGAAAGCACAGTGAGTGCGCCACTCCCACTGGGCGGGCTCAGAGAGAGAGTAACTTAAAGTGGTTGTAAACCCTTACAAACCACTTTGACCTGCAGGTAAGCCTAGATTAAGGCTTACCTGTAGGTCCAAGAAATATCCTATACGGTTTAGGAGATATTTCCAAAAAGACAGCCACCGACAGCGGCGGTGCGCAGACGCACTGGGCGGGCCGCAGATCGTGACGCTATACAGCGAGTGGCGGCTCCCGTGCGCAGGCGCGGGAGTGACATCATCGCTGCTCCGGCGAATCACAGCGCTGGAGCAGCGAGACCCGGAAGTCACTCCGGGATCCATGGCAGCGGCAGATATGAAGACGGAGGACCGCTTCGGGGGGCTTCGTTCTCAGGTAAGTTATTCATAATGAGCTAGTATGCTATGCATACTAGCTTATTATGCCTTTGCCTTGCAGGTTGCTTTTTTTTTTTTCCCCCTCATGGGTTTACAACCACTTTAAGCACCTAACCAGACCATAGTTCCATGCCTGCCAGAAGAGACAGTGCCCCCTGTGGCCAGGCTGAACATCTCACGGTCCAGTCAGACTGATGCTGAAGTCTAATTTAGACAATTGTACCCAAACCAAACTGCGGTTTAGGCAAACTTTAACTTTGAAAAACCCATAGCTCTCTTCAGGAGCCGCCGCTACACAAAGAGAAAAACGAAATTGACCTATTGCCTAACATCCTACCTAAGCCCTTGTACACACGGTCAGAGATTCCGACGGAATGTGTCCTATCGGACCGTTTTGTCGAATATTCCGTGAAGTAACTGATCCATTCAATCTATTATTATTATTATCAGTTATGTATTACTTTGTCTAGTCTCTATAGTTTAGTCTATTTATACTCCAAGCACATGCTATCGTTAATATCACAATACTACCACAATTAGCTATGAAATCGATACACGGTCTAAGATCACTCAAATCTCATTTATTTCCCAAGGAAATAAGAAAGCTTACATAAGGTATCAATAAAGGTTACAAGAATACATAGCATACAATCAGAATACAATATAAGCAATACTTATCAGACCTAAGCCTCATGATGGAAGTGAGAGAAGCCGAACTCATTGTTGAAACCCTTTTTGATAAACATACCTCAGCCACACCACACCCCACTGCCCATCCTACTTTGCCTGTGGACCAATCAGCGTCTCTGGGGCGTCTCCTCCCCCAGGCTAACCACCTTGGACAGTCCTGCCATAATTGGCCTCTGGGGGGGCAGTGTCTGCCCATGAATTGCAACTGCTCCGACTGGGTTCCCATCTTGTGGTTCGATCTCGGACGCCCCTCCCGCTCATTATCTTTCTTTGTCCTTGCTGACAGACCGACGCCGTCATTTTTCTAACTGTATTTGAAGCTCAGTACACTCCAGGTGGGCTGAAGAGAACTCATTCTGCTATTCAGATTGTGTTTTGGTGCCACATTTCTTTATCCTTTAAACATGTGGGACTGCAAGTATCAATATGGCTGAGTTTGGCTGTACAAACAGCTGTGTAGAACTTTATATGTATAACATTAATTCCTGTTCGATTCCAACATCCCGCTTTGCGCCTAAAAGGCGCATACCACCCTTCTTTAGACACGGCTCCTATTGAACAGTCCATAACTGTCTTAACGTGTGTAGTTCCCCAACATGTGCTTCCGAACCAGTACCTGTGGCACAGTCCTTAGCTTGTGTAACGCGTGGTTGTTTTCAACGAGCGCTCCAGAGACATCTCTCATGGAACAGTACACAATTGTCTTACCACGCTGTGCTTTCAACGTGTGCAGAAACAGGTCATATGGAGCAGTCCATAATTGTTTTACCATGTGATGTTTCCCAACACGTGCCGCTTTGCCACTGATTGACACATTTCCACCATTCTTCAGCGACAGCTTCCATGTCACCATTCTGTATCTTGGGCATATTCAGGACGGCAGTACAGGCAAGGGGTGTCCATTCATTCACCATTCACCAGCACCCATTCAGAGCAACATATCACCCAGCTTTCAGACCCAGAGTCACGAGGAGGGCCTTTCGCCCATGTTTTAACCTAAAATACACCTTTATCACACTACGCCATGACATAAATCAACCCATTACCCTAATACACATATATACATAGGACCCCTCAAATTGCGTATCCCGCTCCCCACCTCCTATACGTCCTTGCCGTAACTACGGGTGGGGATTAGGCAGGCTTGCTCGCAGTGGCATTGCAGGGCTCTGATTTGGCAGCAACGTCTCCAATTTGTACACAGAGAGCTTACCGTCAAATCGTCCCTCAACTTGCATAGACAAATGGGAGACCCTTCTAGATAAATCTCGCTTAACTACACATATAAATTTACAACAATTACCAAACCCACACAATTCCACCCCTGTGCCTGGATTTCAGAGATCATGCCCATGGTATACCATGCACCTCTACCTATGGTTAGGCTCAAGGAACCCTCTAGTTCCATGACTAACACTACACCGTTATTCTTTAGGACAAAGAAACAAACTCGCCTATGTCCTAAATAATACCCGGGTGCCTCCTTCCCAGCAATGATCTCTCCATCCAGAACACAGAGAGAAATAACTTCCCAACATTATTCGTTCATCCCCACGTATTGACCTGGCATACAAAGGACATCATGGTCATGCTTCCAACAAAGGGAAATATCCACCTGCCTCCAGCGTTCATCTTCTCTGATCACATGTGTGATATAGCCTCAAATGCAACAAGGTAAGTAAGGCAGTAAGCCCATTGATGCCACCAAATATACAGACCGAGTCTGCACTTCTGTATATGAGAACATACAGCATAACACCTTTCACAATCCAACTTAGTACAGCCCATACAGGCATTCGACCACTACTTTGGATTAGTGTAAGCAACGTGTTTTGGCAAAATCTTACTGAGCGGTGATGCTAACTCATCAGGCCACTGCCCCTCATACAGAGACGGTACAATCAGCTTGATGTTGGCTGATATTTCCACCTGCCACAGAGTGCGAGCCAGAGCCAATGACAGGTTTCTGTCCTCTCTACCAACCTCTCAACATGGTTGACAAAATCCGGAGCCATTCTAACCTGAGTGTTTCTGTGACTTCATTGAATGTTATCAAGGATGCCACCAATCTACCGGGGTAACAAAGTCACGCTCCTTCTCTGAAGCTATGGCTGTGAGCTTGTTCCTCAGGAGGCTGATGTCCCCTCTATTAACAACACCCATCCCAGCTATTGTTCCCCCCCCACCAATATAGTGCTGAATACATCCCTCCTCTTTCGGGTTACTCCTCAGAAATAAGCATCCTGCATGGACTTGATCGCATCTCTGGGAGTAAGTCACTGGTACAATGACCGCACTTGATTCAGTGTATACTCAGCACATATAGGGTGATAGGTTTTTTGTCAACCACCGTGAGATGTTGCAGCGCCATGTGGTGAAGTCCTACGGTACCCTGGTAGCCAGCGTTTGTTCCCTTTATTTTAACGGAGCATGCTCCTGTGTGTATTCACTGGCATTATCTGTGCAGGGTTCTCAGGTGAGACATCAACCAGACGTATCTTCCCCATGTCTAGTTCTGGTGTCCCGCATGTCCAGTAACCGAAAGCTTCTCTCTAGGACCGCTAGGATTGAGACACCACCCCTACGAGGAAGTTTTCACCCCATTGATGTGTCACCTGGCACCCTTTAGTCTGGCCAACAGCTACCTTATTATGCATAAGTGCCAGCCTGCCTCCTAGGTACCTGCACCGTATTAACTCCGTTACATCAATACATGTCATATGTTAAAACCTTCCTTTTTTCAATTCCTCCTTCCAACAAAAAACACATATTTTACATTTTCATGTTCTGATGGATTGGATGTGTCATAATTCTTCCCCAACCTCCAACCCTTTGCACATGTATAAATAACATGTTTGCATTCATCAGGAGAGACTTCAGCAAAAATATTTCACAAGCACTGTTGTTTCAGAGTCAGCACTCGCACCACATTGTCCATAAGAAAAAAAAACAAGTATAATCTGAATCTTTCAAGTTTTTCCTTTTTTCCTCTCCTGATGTTTATCAGAACAAATTTGCCGCGTGGTGTGGCACAGACAAACTGCCAACCAGATGATCATCTGTCATCCATGTTCCAGAAGCCTCTCCAATTCTCGCCCCACTTGGATTCTGGAAGTGAAAAACAAGAGCAGTATCAGATTCTTATCCACAATAACTGCTCGCTTACCATGTTTACTTATAGTTCCCTCCTTGGAACACAGGACCTTAGTATTCCTGGCTTCTGCAACTCTGACCAAACTATCCCAATAACCATGACCTCTTTAGGCTGAACCCACTGTAAAATGGATCCCCATGGTATGATCAAAAATGTTTAAAACTGAACGTCAGTGTTGCTTCTCAAAAAACTTCAAATTTTACAAGCTACAAAGACAATGCATCTATCTGTATCTTTACGATGTATGCACTACCCCCTTTCAGGTAACTGGTTCTAACTGAGGGCATTGTCAGTTTCCCCCCTTTCAGGTGGACTAGACCTACTACTTTTTACACCTGAATAAAAATATAACTAAAATAGATGACTAAACCAATATCAAACAAAAACATTTTTGAGAAAAAAAATATAGTAATAAAGTAAAACAAAAAATTAAAAATCTGGCCATGATCACACAAATAACATGACAAGACAACCACCATACAACAATGACAAACACTCAACTTTTAGTTGACAACCATAGACTTTTCTCCTGAAAAGAGTGCTCATTCCGAACTGAAATACAATTAGTTAATGGGGAAAACAAAAAAACAAAAACAAAACAAAGCATATGTATCTCATCACAACACTGTAGCTTCATTTATATCTTTTTAGTACTATTTATTTTTCATTGTTTGCAAACAATTACTAACTAATGAGCTCATGGTACCATGTGATAATCGATTATGCATTTACAATAACCTAACCCCTGTTCTGCTATATTTTTCCCACTGTTGTTCTCACTTTGAGAGACCTGCAAACAAATGCAAATGTCCGTATCCGAACCAGTTTAACTTCTTCCCTGGTCTCTGGAAAAGGAACACACAGACAGTGATTACACACAATTCTTATGTTAATCAGCAGTATTGGATATTACTCAGGAAAAGTTTACAAAGACTGACAATAAGAGAAGAGTAAAGAAAGACAAGGAAAACAATACTCATAACTGAAACATCTTTTAACCACACAAAAAAAAAACACAATACCAATTCAGAGGTTTATCCCTGAAAGTACAAAACAAAAAAACAAAAAAAATGTATATCTATATCAAGGTCCTCTATCATATTCTGAACCTGAAACTTACATCAAACCTTTTTCATAGCAGGGAAACATTGACCAGAATATTCTTACCATACCTGCAGCTCACTAAGTTCTGCTAACATTGTTTCCCCCAGTGCTATATTTGAATAACCATGCGTCTACCTCCATTTTGACTTTACGCAACTGTCCTACATATTGCTTTTCTGTTTGTAGACCCCGCATTTGCGTTTTACACGGGAAATGGGTTTGATTACTATGGGTTCCATGCTTTGGATGGCTACCCCACCTGGCTGAATAACACACATGAAGCCTTGGGGTCGTTTTCGGGTATAATTTCCTTTCAATATCATTATTCGCCGCCCGACAATATTTTGAAATGTGACCCCCCTTTTACACAAAAAACATTTTAGTTCTGGTTTCCCTAGATAGGCCATTTTTTTAGCATATGGCGCTGGAAACCCACATTGCTGGATAATATTACTGCGATTGGAATGAACAGACTTTACACTTTCGTTGTCTGAGGAGTCATCAGAAGTTTCAACTCCTGAGTCAATTTCAAGTGCAGTTATCCCACCTTTATTTGCCTCTTCCACATCGATTCCCATCACAGTACTATCATTTGCAGTGATAATAGCATACGGGTTTTCTTCATGTTTCACTTCTAGCTTTTCTGTACACTGAGCATGTGAGGAGGGTACTTCCACCATTGCACACTTGGAGGATAATTCCATTATGGCTGCTTGTGCCTTAAGCATTGTGATAACCTGCAAATTATCAGCCTCCCTTTGATTCAAAGAGGCAATGCAACTTTCTCTTAATTTGCACGTTTGTTCTAATTCATCTAATCTCTGTTGCAATACACATTTCTCAGTCACTAATTGTTTAATCCGACTAGGAGCATCTGCATCAGCCTTTTCAATCCCCATTACTATATCACTTACCTGTTCCATCACTTTTTCTCTATCAGCAAACCATTCTAATTCTTTTTGTTCCACAATTTCTTTCATTCTCATTAACATGCATAAGGCATTGGCCATTCTCTGTTTCCTGCCTTTTTTTTGATTTATTACTTATGAGATTGTTATGTGTATTACATTGTCTCAAAAGTTCCCCAAATTGATACGTTAAACTTATGCCCCGTACACACGAGCGGACTTAAATCCGAAGGAGTTTCCGCCGGAGTTCCGCCGGAGTTCCGCCGGAGTTCCGACGCAACGGACTTGCCTACACACGATCCCACTAAAGTCCGCCCGTCTGGTCCGCGGTGACGTACACCAGGTCCGACGAGACTATAAAACGGAAGTTCAATACCAAGTGCGCCACCCTTTGGGCTCCTTCTGCTAATTTCGTGTTTATCTCGTGTTAGTAGAAGTTTGGTGAGAGACGATTCGCGGTTTTCAGACTCGTATTTTTCAGAACGTTTTTCACTGCTTTTCAGTTTGTGCTTGTGAGGTTTGTATCTGTTTTTTAGTGCGTGTAGTCAGTTCGTGTCTGTATTTTGCAGTGCGATCTAACTGCGCTCGCTGACTTTCAGCTCGCTCTTCACAGGCCTTGCTGTTCTTCAGTGACGTCTGTTAAGTTCGCTCTGACAATCCGACCGTTTTGAAGCCATGTTGCGTGTACGTACTCGTCGTCGAGTTCGTGCTTTGCTTGCGCTTGGTGTTGTAGTTCATTCTGCAACCCAAGAACAGTCCGTGGATGGGGTGTTGAGGAGTTCATGGACGAAGAATTGGTTGCTCCAGCGTGACCAGTTCTCGCACATGCCTTTGCTTCGTGAGATCCGGGAGAATAATCCTGATGATTTCAGGAATTATCTCCGGATGACGGACCCCGTTTTTCACCGTCTGCTGGCTTTGCTGACCCCTTATATCAGCAGGCAGGATACCTGCATGCGGCAAGCCATCACTCCGGAGCAGAGGCTCGTCGCCACGTTGCGCTACTTGGCGACAGGGAGAAGCCTTCAGGACCTGAAGTTCTCGACAGGCATCTCCCCCCAGGCTCTGGGGATCATTATCCCAGAGACCTGTTCTGCCATTATACAGGTCCTGCAGGAGGACTATATTAAGGTAAGATTTAGCATTTAACATCACATTTTATTGTCTTTAATGTTTGCTAATGCCTTGTATTTCTTTCCTCAATCTCTAATTACCATGATTGCAATATGCTGTGAATGTCCCCTTTGTCCTCATGCATGCTGCAATCTTTTAATGCTCCTTTTTTGTTTTTCATGCATATTTGCCTTCATTAAACCTCACCAACATGCTATGGTAGGCCCATATCCACCTAGTCTAGTCACTTAAAATGTCTTTTGTCAGCTCCATTCTATTGCTTTATCCTAAAACCAAACATTTTAAAGATTATTCCAAATGGTCTGTGTCCCCTTAACTGAATCCCCCCCCCCCCCCCCCTTAATAGTATCCCAAATGGTCTGTGTGTCCTTTAACTGGATCCCCCCCCCCACACACACTTAATATAATTCCAACGAGTCTGTGTGTCCTTAAATTAATGTTGAATTATATATTGTATTTTTAACACACTTCAACCCTGGAATGATTTTCCCCCCTTCCTGACCTTCATCACTTTTTTGGGTGATTTGGCAGTGCGTTGTTTGAATTGACAATTGTGCGTCCTTGTAACATGGCTCCTCCTAGTAAATTATCTTCATTTTATTAGCACAAAGAGATTTTGTATTTGGTTGTCTTTGATCACCTCTGCTTTTTTAGTTTTGGTGATTAACCACCAACAAACCCAAAATGCATTTTTCTAAATATGCATTTTTTTCTCTCTTTTCGCTCTAAAGAAAGATAGGCACAAAAATATATCACCATGATTTTTTTGGACATCATTTGATGCTGATACGTAGTCTTTTAGTAAACAAAAATGTGTTAAAATGAATCACAATTTAAGCGTTTCTTGATTGTTTTGGTTAAAAGTTCAATCGTTTCGTAAATATGGTCTATTTTGCTGGCATTTGTAAAATCTTGCCATTTTTGAAAATAGTAATGGCGTTGCTAACCGTTTTTTTTTTTTTTTTTTTTTTTCTGGTGACTGCCACATTATGGCGGACACATTGGCCAATTTCCATACATTTTTGTGACCATTGTCATTAATACAGTGATCAATGCTGTCAAAAATTGTCTTGATTACTGTAAAAATGTCACATGCAGTGAAGGTGTTTTATTAAGCACAAGGGGGCCAAGGAATGGTTTAAAGTGTGTTCTGGGTGAGTGTTTTTCTTAACTGTCTGGGGGATGGGCTAGCAGTGACATGACCCTGATCACTGCTCCCAATGACAGGGAGCAGACGATCGGTGTCATGTGACTAGGCAGAAGCGTGAAATAAAGTTTGTGTTGTAATGTACAATGTTTAATGTGCAAAAGTACTTACCGTATATACTCGAGTATAGGCCGACCCGAATATAAGCCGAGGCCCCCAATTTACCCCCAAAAAAACTGGCAAACTTATTGACTCGTGTATAAGCCGAGGGTGAGACATGCCTGTCCATCCCTGTGTGTGTGTCCGTCCATCCCTGTGTGTCCGTCCATCCCTGTGTGTCCGTCCATCCCTGTGTGTCCGTCCATCCCTGTGTGTCCGTCCATCCATCCCTGTGTGTGTGTGTGTCCATCCATCCATCCATCCCTGTGTGTGTGTGTCTCCATCCATCCATCCATCCCTGTGTGTGTGTGTCTCCATCCATCCATCCATCCATCCCTGTGTGTGTGTGTCTCCATCCATCCATCCATCCATCCCTGTGTGTGTCTCCATCCGTGTGTGTGTGTGTGTGTGTGTGTGTGTGTGTGTGTGTGTGTGTGTGTGTGTGTGTCCAGCCTACCTTTGTCCCGAGCCTCCGTCCCGTGCCTTGCCTCCTTGCCTCCGTCCCGTGCCGTGCCTTGCCTCCTTGCATCCGTCCCGTGTCGTGCCTTGCCTTGCCCCCGTCCCGTCCCGTCCCGTGCCGTGCCTTGCCTTGCCTCCGTCCCGTGCCCTCTTCGTCGGCGGCCATTGTAAAGTTCAAAAGCTGCGCCGCCGCCTTCGCCTGTGATAGGCGGAACACTGAATTTCCCAGCAGCCTGTGTTCCGCCTATCACAGACGTCGTATCATCCTCGTCCGTAGTACGAGGATGATACGATGTCCGTGATAGGCGGAACACAGGCTGCTGGGAAATTCAGTGTTCCGCCTATCACAGGCGAAGGCGGAGCCGGAGGCGCGGCTTTTGAATAGAATGGCCGCTGTCTGTCTGCTCGACACGCTGATCGAGCGGGCAGACAGCGATGACTCGAGTATAAGCCGAGGGGGGCACTTTCAGCCTCAAAAAAGAGGCTGAAAATCTCGGCTTATACTCGAGTATATACGGTATTTTGTTTTTTTTCTGCTTTTTGCCTCCCCAGTTTCCTTCATCGCCACAGGAATGGCAGACTGTGGCATCCCATTTTGCCACCCGTTGGGACTTTCCTAACTGCGGTGGTGCGATAGATGGGAAGCACGTCCACATTGTGCCACCACCCCATTCGGGGTCATACTTTTTTAATTACAAGGGGTTTCACAGTATTGTGTTAATGGCGGTGGTGTCGGCACAGTATGAATTTCTATATGTGGACGTGGGGAAGAATGGCCGGATGTCGGATGGAGGAGTCTTCGCCCAGACGGAGTTCTACCGCCGTCTACAGACAGGTGGCCTGGGCTTGCCACCTGATTCGGAGAATGTGGAGGAACTACCCTTCGTATTCATCGCTGATGAGGCTTTTGCTCTTGACGACCACATCATGAGGCCATTCCCCCAAAGAGCCCTCACCCCGGAGAGGAGGGTTTTCAACTACCGGCTGGCCAGAGCGAGAAGAGTTGTGGAAAATGCATTTGGAATAATGGCCAGCCGGTTCCGTGTATTTCTGACTGCTCTAAACCTAGCGGAATACAAACTGAACTATGTCATACTTACGTGCTGCATTTTGCACAATTTTTTACACAAATACTCAAATACTTATTTATCCGGAATAATGCCGGAGGCTGGAGTTGGTCCAGAATCCATGACAGGCCTGGATACTGGCCGTACTGGCTTGGCCCCCCAAAGTGCACGTGAAGTTCGCGAAAGATATGTGACTTATTTTAACGGTAGGGGGGCCATTGCAATGCCACCCAATCTTTAATTTTTAAAAAGAGGAAAATAATAAAAGAACCTCAAATCTGAAATGTGTTTTCTTGCTTGCTTTTGGTTTGTGCTGTCTCCTATGTTATCCTAGTGCACTTGTAGTGCCAAGTGTATTTTCATTAAATTCAATAAGGCCCATTGTCACTGGATACACAAAATCCCTTTTCCCAAACTGGTATTAAGCATTGAAAGAATACGCCACACATTCTTGATTATTCAAAATTTTAATTTGGCCACATTCACATGTGCCATTGAATATTTAGTGATGTAAATTTTTTTTTGGGTTTATTTAACTTTCTTTGCCAAACATTTTTTTGTTTCCTTTTTTTTAAAATTTTTAAAAACATTTTTTTTTTTTTTTTGTGGTTTTTTTTTTTCTATAAAAAATATGAAAAATGTATAACAACAATCAGCCACAATCATAAAAATTGGTGAAGTAACAATCTTTGAACTAAAACAAGGGAAATGAAGAACATGATCGATATTATGGAGAAACGGATTATATTCTCCCCAAAATATCGATCATGTTCTTCATTTCCAGCTGCATATTGTCAATCTGAGTCTTCATGAGATCCAGGCTAGTTCGCATGTCATCTAGTTCCCCATTCCAGCCCATTATCTGGCCAATCAGCCTTTGTGCGCTGTCACTGGAAAATGGGGCCCTTTCCACAAACAGAACATCACCTACAATAGATGGGAAACATTTGGTCAAAAATTATGCAGTCATACATGGATTTCAACAAGCTGGGGTGTCAGACACTCACCTGGTGGGGTGCCCATCTCCCCTACTTCCTCCACCTCTCCTTCCTCAACCTCTCCTTCCTCGACATCCTCGACGGGGGCACTGGTGCTTGGAAATGTGTCGCTTTCCACAACCACAACATCACCTAAAATAGATGTAAAAACATGTGTTTGGAAATATGCAGGTATACATCGATTACCTGAAGCTGTGGTGTCAGACACTCACCTGGTGGGGTGCCCATCTCCTCTCCTTCTTCCACCTCTCCTTCCTCCACATGCACATCCACGGGGGGGATGGGGCTAACCTCACATTCCTGCTGGCAAGGGTGGCGGTCCCTGGGATCCTGCTTTGTGAGGCTTTTCTGCCCTATGAGAAATTAACAAACAAAAAGGTATACTTTAGCACACAGATATTTAAGGCCAGAACTAGGAAGATGAAACCTTGATTAGAAGTGTTGTACAATTGTCGGTTTATGAAGAGATGCAAAATGTGAAGACATGATAAATCAATTCACTTTGCCCAAAAATCAAATAATTTGCTTTTTGTGCCAAGGTTCACACATGCCCAACCCCCCCCCCCCCCCCAAGTATACCAGGGAACCCCGTGTGGCGTGTGGTTTACCCTAATAAATGTTCTCTGGTGTCCCACACCTTTGCTCATGAGTGCAGATGTGTTTTTACCCAGCTGCCAAGTGTCCTCTCCTTCAATTACACTGAATGTTCTTTTTTAGTCATTGTATTTTGAAACACATCTAAACCACAATGTCCTAATCATTTGTTGTGTCCTAAAAATTACACAGCCAAAAAATGCTGTTCAAACCCTGTATCATAAACGAGGTTTGCCACGAACAATTTACGAGGGTTTGTTAAAACGATACGATTCTTTTACTGTATACAACATGAAAGCAGCAATTTTTTACATTGTACAAAGGTAAAGCATATGGATCTGTATGCAATAATCATAAAATAGGAACACACGACAAGTACTTACTTTTTTTCAGAACTTTCTTGATCCTTCTGTATTGATCCGGCTCCCTCAATTTCAGGTCGGACCACCGTTTCCTCAATTGGTCTTTTGACCGTCGTACCCCAAAACGATTATGCAGGGTCTTAACTACTTTGGCCATGATTCTGGCCTTGCGCAAGTTCGGATGGGTGTATGGTCCATACTTGCCATCATAATCCTTACTTCGCAAGATTGCCACCATCTCCACCATCTCTTGAAATGCCATATTTGAGGCCTTAAATCTCCTCTTTCCGGATCGGGACGTTTGTGGCTCCGGGGATTCGTGACTACTGGAGTCGTTAAGATCAAGCACCTGTTGTGTTTCCGCCATGTCTCTCCTACTGCGCACCGTAGAGAAAAGGGGGCGGGAAATATTCTTGTAAAAGAACGTCATGGGCGGGCAAAGCAGGCGTAGTTCTACGCGTACGCACTGGATCTTACGCCAAAATGCACATGTCGTACGTACGTTAAGTGCGCAGAAAGGGCGGGAAAACAAGAACTTGACTAAAAGAACGTCAGGGGCGGGCAACGCAGGCGTAGTTCTACGCGTACGCACTGGATCTTACGACAAAATCACACGTCGTACGTACGGTAAGTGCGCAGAAAGGGCGGGAAAACAAGAACTTGACTAAAAGAACGTCAGGGGCGGGCAACGCAGGTGTAGTTCTACGCGTACGCACTGGATCTTACGACAAAATCACACGTCGTACGTACGGTAAGTGCGCAGAAAGGGCGGGAAAACAAGAACTTGACTAAAAGAACGTCAGGGGCGGGCAACGCAGGCGTAGTTCTACGCGTACGCACTGGATCTTACGACAAAATCACACGTCGTACGTACGGTAAGTGCGCAGAAAGGGCGGGAAAACAAGAACTTGACTAAAAGAACGTCAGGGGCGGGCAACGCAGACGTAGTTCTACGCGTACGCACTGGATCTTACGACAAAATGCACATGTCGTACGTACGTTAAGTGCGCAGAAAGGGGCGGGAAAACATGAACTTGACTAAAAGAACGTCAGGGGCGGGCAACGCAGGCGTAGTTCTACGCGTACGCACTGTATATAACGACAAAAATCACATGTCGTATGTTCGTTTGCGAAAATAGGAACAGAAGTTGGGAGCAAGCAAAACGAAGGTAAGTTTAAACCATTTCCCCAAATAAGTGGCAGATCCTGGAGTCTATATTGGGCTAAGATTAGGAGAGTCTGAGCTAACATTATGTTTTTTGGCTTGTGTATTGTCTTTCAGAAAAATGAATCAAAAATTCAGGGATCCGGAATTTTTAAGTCTGTTTATCGACAAATATAAGGAGATGTCAAATCTGTGGCATGCCAAGCACAAGGATTATTTTAATAAACCAGTAAGGAGGGCAACACTGGAGAGATTTTTGACATTTGTGCAGACTTGGATCCCAGAGGCAGACGTGGACTTTGTGGAGAAGAAAATTCAAATATTGCAAAACATGTACCGAAAGGAAAAGAGGAAAATCAAACAATCCAAAACATCAGGAGCAGCACCAGGTGATGTGTATGTACCCAGGCTGTGGTACTTTGAAAAGCTACGGTTCCTGGACGACCGGTGTAAACCCAGGGAGTCGCTTTCTACTCTTCCCTCCACCCTTCCCTCCACCCTTCCCTGCAGCATTCCCTCCACCTCAGCAGAGGCTGATGAGCCTTCCATCCTGGAAGAAGCGGATGCACCCAGCTGGAGCCAGGTATTTTTTGAGCAAAAATAGTGATATTCATAATATTAATGATGTTAACTAGATGTTATTCGAATTTGTACGCTATTATTGATGTTAAAAAATAGTTAAAATTTGGACATATCAATTTACAGTAGTGGCTACAAATGTTTGTCACCAGCAGAAACAAGAAATAGTGGTGTCATAATGATACTCTTTTATATGTATTAACAGAATTTTGAAGTCAGGAGCTGAAAAATGTTTAGGATTGATGAACAAAAAACTAAAACAATGTCCCTTTTTTATACACAGGAGGAGCTCAGCCAGGAGGAAGGTGGGGAAAGTGGCAGGCAGGAGGAGGCCGTGCCCTCTGTCAGCCAGGAGGAGGCCGGGCCTAGTAGAAGCATGACAACATCACAAGTGCCTCCCCTCCGTCTTCCATCAAAAAGGGCAAAAAAAAATACGCTAGCACAGGAGGAATCCCTGCGCCTAATTAGAGAGGCTACTAATGTCTTAAACAGCCCCCCTGACGCAGAAGAGGCCTATGGCTGCTACATCGCCAGCCGTCTCCACCAATTAGAGATGGGCCAACGTCTCCACTGTGAAAGGCTCATTTTCTTGGCGTTACAGAAGGGGCTGAGTGGAGAATTATCGGCCAACAGCAATATTGTGGAGCAAGTTCCTCCTGTTCCTCCTCCTCCTCCTCCTCCTCCTCCTGCCACGAGTACACCACCGGAGACACAGCCTCCCAGGAAGGCTACAGGGAAGTCTGCAGGGAAGGGTGCAGTGAAGGGTGGAGCGAAGAGAAGAAGGTGATGACCTGGCTTCACTCTGGTCCGACCAAAAAGACACAGCCTGTTGTACCACAGCCTGGGGACATATATACCATCTGATGCTGCTCTTGATGTCTGGGATTCTGGGACCATATTGGATTTCGTAATATTTGAATTTTCTTTTACACAGAGTTTCACGTTTGCCCTGGGGCCAAAACGCTACACAAATGTCACAATTTTCTCCAGTGTTGCCTTCATTTTTTTGTTTGTTGAACCAGAATAAATGGATATTTTTTTTGGAAAATATAATTGCCTATGTGTTTTTTGGTCAAATACCTTTCTATAAAAGACAATGTGAAATTAACAAGGGACACTAACCTCCTTGAGGTTATAAACAAAAGAAAAATGTTATTGTGGTAACTTGTCACCAGAATAAAAATAAAAAGGTTATTGTGGTAATGAAAAAAAAATAAAAAAAGTTTTTGGTGTTAACTTGACGGAACAATTAAATATGGAGATCACAATAAAACAAAAATGGTAAAGAATTCTACCAAAAATATGTTTGAAAAAAATTAGTCAACACCATTTTTTATTTTTTTTTTTTTATTTTTTTGGAGTAATTTTTTCATCAAGATTTTTTTGGGAATTCTTGAACATTTTTTTTCTTGTGATCTCCATATTTAATTATTCGGTCAAGTTACCAACTTTTTTTTTTTTTTTTTTTACTTGACAGAATAATTAAATATGGAGATCACAATAAAAAAAATGGTAAAGAATTCTACCAAAAATATGGAGGCCAAAAATTAGTCAACACCATTTTTTATTTATTTTTTTTTTTATTTTTTGGAGTAATTTTTTCATCAAGATTTTTTTGGGAATTCTTGAACATTTTTTTTCTTGTGATCTCCATATTTAATTATTCGGTCAAGTTACCAACTTTTTTTTTTTTTTTTTTTTTACTTGACAGAATAATTAAATATGGAGATCACAATAAAAAAAATGGTAAAGAATTCTACCAAAAATATGGAGGAAAAAAAGTAATCAAAAAAAAAAACAAAAAAAAAAAAAAAAAATATATTGAGATGGGGCTTTAAAATAAAAACAAGATCATCCATGAGATGAGGAGAAATAAAACAGAAATGTGTTTGGTGAGAACTCTGTGAGTGAATATGAGCAGCAAAGCAACTTCGTTCTTCTAGCATTATAAATAAAGACTTCGTTCTTCTAGCATTATAAAGAAGATGCGCTATACATTTAAACGAGCACAGAATTTGCAGCATGACGAATGTGCTACTTCCAATACGAACTGGAGTTTTACAAGACCGAGCACTTCCGTCTCGTACTTGCTTCAGAGCATGCGTCGTTTTAGGACTGTCGGAACAGCATACAGACGAGCGGACTTCTACATCAGAACTGGGTCCGGCGGAGTTCCGTCGGGAAAATTTGAAGCATGCTTCATTTCTAAAGTCCGTCAGACTTTGGCGAATCAAAAGTCCGTTGCAGCCCACACACGATCGGATAGTCTGACGGACTCGGTCCGTCGGAGTTTGGATGTCGAAAACTCCGCTCGTGTGTACGGGGCATTACTCTCGTGAGTAATTTGAAATCTAATACCACCATGCTTGCTAATGAAACCTTCAATGGCTTCCATTGATATGCTAATTAGCCTACCCACACTAAAGTTGCTCCACCAGTTGCTTAGACAATAGAAAACAGACAAACAAATAGATAACCCCCTCTAGTCCTACCAACAAACAAAAAAAACAACAAAAAAAAACAGATACCAACCGTTTAAATCTACAGTGACTTGTGGTTCTACAGCATACAAGACACAAGGCACACTCTTAATGCCTTAGGCTGCAGGTTATCTTACCAGAGCTATTTCACTCTCATGTGGGTAGAAATAAAAACCTATATTTCCCCCACTTTTTTCTTTTTCCTCAAAGATGTATGGTCATTCCTGTCAATCTCTAACCAACACTTTGCATTAGCAATACACTAAACAAACAGATACCAAGCACACACAAAGACACAGATGAAGCTGTCTAGAAGTTAGCTTTCACCTGTAGTCCCACACCAAATACAAAAAAAAAAAAACCTGCAAAAAAACCCCCAAAAAACAAATACAAATCCGTTTAACCACAAATTTCTTTAGGAGAACACACTCTTATTCAATGCTCTCCTCTCCAATAGCAGGCCACAGGGAATTTCTCTTGGGACTTTTCCCTCAAAATTGTGTGGTTTATCCTGTCAATCTGCGGTTATATCACATAACCAGGGATGATCAGTCCCTATCTTGCCAGTGCGCCAATTTGCCCTCTGGTTACAGGTCTGCAGCAAACACAACAATAACGTACATATATATATATATATATATATATCAGTCACAGTTCTCACCAGGTTTTACACGTGCGTTTTCTACCAGTGAAATATCTCACAGAATTTTCCTGCTCATCCAAGCGTGGTTTCAGAATTCGCGAGCCAGCGCCAATCTTGTCCACACTAGAGATGACTTTCAGTTCTGGGTGTCTGAGGATCTGTGCTTACAGGGACTCAGAAACAAAAATACATTAGATTTTTGTGGATTCTGTGTAAAAATACGTTTTACACGCCGTTCTGGGGTGCCAAATGAAGTAACTGATCCATTCAATCTATTATTATTATTATCAGTTATGTATTACTTTGTCTAGTCCCTATAGTTTAGTTAGTCTATTTATACTCCAAGCACATGCTATCGTTAATATCACAATACTACCACAATTAGCTATGAAATCGATACACGGTCTAAGATCACTCAAATCTCATTTATTTCCCAAGGAAATAAGAAAGCTTACATAAGGTATCAATAAAGGTTACAAGAATACATAGCATACAATCAGAATACAATATAAGCAATACTTCGCAGCTAAGCCTCATGATGGAAGTGAGAGAGGCCGAAATCATTGTTGAAACCCTTTTTGATAAACATACCTCAGCCACACCACACCCCACTGCCCATCCTACTTTGCCTGTGGACCAATCAGCGTCTCTGGGGCGTCTCCTCCCCCAGGCTAACCACCTCGGACAGTCCTGCCATAATTGGCCTCTGGGGGGCAGTGTCTGCCCATGAATTGCAACTGCTCCGACTGGGTTCCCATCTTGTGGTTCGATCTCGGACACCCCTCCCGCTCATTAATTATCTTTCTTTGTCCTTACAGACAGACCGGCGCCGTCATTTTTCTAACTGTATTTGAAGCTCAGTACACTCCAGGTGGGCTGAATAGAACTCATTCTGCTATTCAGATTGTGTTTTGGTGCCACATTCCTTTATCCTTTAAACATGTGGGACTGCAAGTATCAATATGGCTGAGTTCGGCTGTACAAACAGCTGTGTAGAACTTTATATGTATAACATTAATTCCTGTTCGATTCCAACATTCCGACTGTGTGTGGTCTCCATCGGACTGTTTCCGTCGGAATATCCGACGGACCAAGTTTTCCAACTTGCCGGTAAAATTTTCCGACAAAATGCTCCTATCAGACATACTCCGATCATGTGTAGCCTACTCCGACGGACAAAGTGCCACGCATGCTCAGATAAAATTCCTAGACCAAAGCTATTGGCTACTAGCCTGAATGTAGTCCCGTCGTAACGGAATAACGTCATCACGTTATGTACAATCAGATTTTCCGACAATTTAGTCCGACCATGTGTATGCAACATCACTTCCGGACCTCTTCCGGAATTAATCCGTCGGAATTACTCCAACGGATTTGGTTGTCGGAATCTCCGACCTTGTGTACAAGGGCTAAGAGGGTGCTAGACAAGGACAAAAGGTGAATAGAAATGAAATGAAATGTAAAATGTTACAGTTGCCACCAGCATTGGAGTAGATGGGGATGACCCCTGAGACATCTCATTCAATGATACACTTGTCTCATTTCCTACTGTGTTTTTGGGACAGGAAGTGTGGTAAAAACTCCCCAGCAGGGATATAAACAGCAGTATACAGTATAGAGGAGCTAACTTTCCATACTCTAAACTTACATCTAAAACTAGAAATAGAATTTTAACTCAAGCATTAATGTAAAAGGAGCAAAGGAGAGATTTGCTTTTCTCAAATGGTAGGGGGACTCGTAAAAAAATTGCACATAAAACCATCGAACTGTGGCCCAAGAGGCATCATACATCAAAGCTGTCAACTATTTTGGCATCTATTAAAAGCTCTATTGACTGGGAAAATACACATGACTCCAAGCCTTCATTAAAAGTGGGGTTAATTAGGAAAGTTGTGGGAAAGTTGTGGGAAAGTCACTGATTTACTGCTGTACATTGACAGGGTCTGGGAACAGAAAAAGCAGATCATACAGGGGTTATAAAAGGCATTCGAGAGAGTAGATTTAAAGGCAGGAATTCTAGCAATAGGGTTTATTTTGCAGTCTGCAAGAAGTCCAGAATTGCTGAAGATACAATGATGGATTCACTATTTTTATTTATAGCTCTGATAACACTCAGCAATGGAGAACAGTCCTGTCCAGGTAAGTTTAAAACGAACTTTTTTTAATTTGAGGCAGTTACAGGTAAACTTAATCTCTGGTCAAAGTATTACATCTAAAGAATTGGGAACGTCCATTTGTTACTGTCTAGACGACATATCATTTTCTAGGGTTCCCTGCATCCTAAACAATTGTTTTTTTCTTGTTTTGTTTTTTTCCATTAAAATTACTTTATTATCTGATGACCTTGCATGGCCAAATGGCCATAATTGGACAATGTCATTAAGCAGTTGAACCTTAGTTCATTCTCTGGACCAACTTCTTCAAAATAACAATGGTGGACTGCGTCTGCCCACTGATTGGCCACTTGTTATTTCCACCAAGAGTACATGCAGCAGGGTGACAACACAAGAGCAAACTAGAAGATTGTTGTCACACCATAATAGGAAGTGTGGCATGATCACCAATATTCTTTTATCAAAAGCTGCAGAACAGAAGGATTATAAACACATTTTTAAATTATAATAAATCTTAAATGAGATTTGAGTGATTGGGTATGGTTATTACCAGGGCTTTTTTTCAGCTGGAACTTGGTGGAATCAGTTCCACCACCTCCGGCTCAGGCCCTTTGTTCCTTGCTCACCACTACTACTTTGTTTACAAGTGACAGCTCATCTCCCAACGGCTCCCATACATCTGATCTCCTGAGTGGTTCCCACTGAGTGCAGGGTGGGGATAAGGGAGATGCAGGTGCCTGGGGTGCAGTGAAGATGCCAACTCCAATACTGGATGATCTCCCAGTGAGTAACAGAGGTGGAGCCAACTATAGTGTGCGGGGAGGTACTAGAGCAGACTAGTTGCTTTGGATTAATAAAGCAACAAAATGAAGACATGTGGAAGATGGTGGAGCTTTTAATGAGGTGGGGAGAAGATGGGGGCAGTGGAAAGGGGAAGTGTGGTTGCATGCAGAAGTCAAAGCTGAAGAGGGCCTAAAGTATGATGTGGATGGGGGATGCAGAGGTAAGTAGCTATGGAAGAAGGCTGAACTCAGCACTCTGCATGTAGGGCACTCCTGATCTCTGCACTCTGTGTGTACCCTCCATCTCTGCCCTCTGTACGTAATACTCCCCTGGTGTTTCATGTTCCTTTAGGACCTATTTTCTGAGAAAAAAAGCCCTGGTTATTATAAGACATTAGTATGAACTAAGTTGTGTGTTTTTATTTTATTTTTATTTTTTTCATGTCTATATTTTTTCCACTGTGTTATGCAGAAGTGAAAGTTGTCAGTGTTGGAGAGCTGGAAAAGCTGACAATTCTCAGGGGCTGTCCGGGTCACCCTGGACCTCCTGGACAAAAAGGAGAGATTGGTACACTAGGAGAGAAAGGTAGGTGCTGCTACTGCTGTGTTTAATTCACTATTTATATCACAGACTTAATTTATCAAACTCTATGAAATTAGAATTGTTTCTACTGGGGCTAGCAACCAGATTCTTCTAGGTGTCCTACCCAGGGCCATCTTTAAATCAGGGCAAAAGGGGCAGCTGTCCTGGGCCCTGTCATTGTTGTGGGGCCCAATGCAGTTGTCTCATACTTGCCAACCAACCTGGTTTAAATTCCCTTGAAGTTTTAGTCCCGTGCTGTGTCCCGATATCTCAGTGTGAAGTGCAGCTTCTAATGCTGTCCAGCTGTGCCCTATTGTTGTGTACAGATGACTCACCTGCAGACCCTGTGTTTACATGTAAATAACTGGCATTGGTATGTAAATAGTGACAACATTCATATGTAAATGGCCACGGACCAGCGGCATTCATATGTAAATAGAGGTGGCATTCATATGTATATCATGCCCCCTGAGTTCATACCCGCCATCACTTCTGCTGAATGCTGCCCACTAGGGGAGTTAAAGGGGCATGCTTGAAAGTCCTGTCTGCAACTGTGATCATTCAACCTAACATCAGCCTGTTCTGCAAAGATAAGCAAATTGTTGGGGAAGAGGGTAGTGTGGGGTGTGCAGAGGTAGGCAGAGAAGGAATTACAGTTTGGGGTGCACAGGTAAGCAAGGAGAGGATGTATGAAGGTAAGGAAGGAGGGTGATCAGATGAGCAGAGGAGGCAGGTAGAGTTAAAGGGGAAGGGGATTGGAGTGGAGAGGATGGGGGAGGTTTGGGGTGCAGAGGTTAGCAGGGGTTTCAGGATGCAAAGGTGTAATGAGAAGGGAGATAAAGATGTTGGTCGTGTGTAGGGAAGCCCAATCATTTCAATGGGCTGCTCTATGGGCTAGAAATCTAGGAAAAAAATCCCTAACACTTTTTCAGAATAACATGGTTGCACAGCACACGTCAGCAGATACATGAGAGTGTCATTAACAATTAATGGCACTACTGTGTATTTGCTAAAGTGCAGCATGTTTCTGTGGTGTCAGGAAAGTGATTTTGCATGCATTCTCGACACACACAAATGTGAATGCAGGCTAAATGTCTCAGTTACATTGGTGGTCAGTGTAAATCTTCTCATTACATTGGGGCTTGGGGTACAATCCTTTTATTCACACTAGTGGCCAGTGTGAAGGTCCCCATTACATTAGTGATCAGTGTAAAACCCTCCTTACATTGATGGTCAGTGTAAAACCCCTATTACATTGGTGGCTAGTGTTCAAAGTCCTCTTTATATTGGTAGTCGGTAAAAAAACATCAGCATTGCCATTGGTCACACACACACTCCCCTCCCCCCAGGACTGACACTGATCCCTAGAAGTTTTCTGTCTATTCATGGGTCCCCTCACCACCCCTGTCCATGGTGTTCAGGCAGGTGGAGAGCGAAATTACATGGTGGGGGGGGGCAAAAAAATTATTGCCCGGGGTCCAATCAATATTAAAGATGGCCCTGGTCCTACCCTATAGATGGCATTGGTTGTTTTGTGTGTGTGTGTGTGTATGTGTGTGTGTGTGTGTGTGTGTGTGTGGTGGAGGGTAGTGATGGACGAACTTCCGACGGGACGTTTCGCGAACGCGAAACGCGAACGGACACAAACGTTCGCGAAAACGACCGTTCGCCGCGGGCTCCATTGACTTCAATGGGAGGCGAATTTCGCAAACCTTTAGGTCGAATTTGCGGCCACGGGGTAATTATTAGGGGGTAGCACGTAGTCCCACCACCTGGACAATAGCATAATACATGTATGAGGTGAATTTGGGATCGATAACTACAAGCATTTTTTTTTATTTGGGAAATTGTTCTGACAATTCAGGACTATGGAGCTAATGAAGGCAATGGAGGAGAGGGAAGGTCAGGGACCAGGGTAGGCAAACAAGAGGGTGCAGGAGATACAGAGCACTGACAGCAGCACCGTAATACAGAGCACTGACATCAGCACCGTGACATACAGCGCTGACAGCAGCTCCGTGACATACAGCGCTGACAGCAGCTCCGTGACATACAGCGCTGACAGCAGCTCCGTGACATACAGCGCTGACAGCAGCTCCGTGACATACAGCGCTGACAGCAGCTCCGTGACATACAGCGCTGACAGCAGCACCGTGACATACAGCGCTGACAGCAGCTCCGTGACATACAGCGCTGACAGCAGCTCCGTGACATACAGCGCTGACAGCAGCTCCGTGACATACAGCACTGACAGCAGCTCCGTGACATACAGCGCTGACAGCAGCTCCGTGACATACAGCGCTGACAGCAGCACCGTGACATACAGCGCTGACAGCAGCTCCGTGACATACAGCGCTGACAGCAGCTCCGTGACATACAGCGCTGACAGCAGCTCCGTGACATACAGCGCTGACAGCAGCTCCGTGACATACAGCGCTGACAGCAGCTCCGTGACATACAGCGCTGACAGCAGCTCCGTGACATACAGCGCTGACAGCAGCTCCGTGACATACAGCGCTGACAGCAGCACCGTAAGCAGCCCCAGGAGGAAGTCAGCACAGCACAGGGATGGTGTGATCCCCTCATAATAAGAACCCCCAGGAGGAAGTCAGCACAGCACAGGGATGGTGGGAGCCCCTCATAATAAGAACCCCCAGGAGGAAGTCAGCACAGCACAGGGATGGTGGGAACCCCTCATAATAAGCAGCCCCAGTAGAAATATGACACCGCTCAACCTCTTCAAAGAGGAGGGTAGGGGCATATAGTACGGTGTGCTTTTTTGGGTCAGGGAAGTGAGCCAAATGAATTAAGAAGGTCTGTGTGCTTGATTCCAAAAATTGTTTATAGACATATACATGGTCTACTGATCACATGTGTTGAATTCCTCCGAGATCCATGCCTCATTCATTTTTAGAAATGTGAGGTAGTTAACACTGTCGTGAGCTAGGCGAGTACGCTTATCGGTCACAATCCCCCCTGCTGCGCTGAACGTCCTTTCGGACAGGACACTGGATGAGGGGCAAGCCAACAGTTCGATTGCAAATTGGGCAAGCTCTGGCCAGAGGTCAAGCCTGCCCACCCAGTAGTCTAGGGGTTCATCACTCCTCAGAGCGTCCACATCGGCCGTTAACCCAATGTAGTCGGACACCTGACGGTCTAGGCGTTCCCTGATGCTGGATCCGGATGACACCTGTCGATGGGTCGGCTGAAAGAATGACCTCATATCCGAAGTCACCAACACATCTTCAAACCGGCCTCTTCTTGCAGGCGCTGTTGGATTGGTACCCGCAAATCCTTCTCTGGGAGTGGGAATTGCTCCTCTGCCAGCGCACGCAAAAGCAGAATGCAGCATTTCTCGAAGCAAGGCCTGGAAGTGCTGCATTCTGACAGCCCTCTGCGACGGCGGTAACATTTCCGCCATTTTGTGTTTGTACCGGGGATCTAAGTACGTTGCCACCCAGTACTGGTCCTTGACCCTCATGCTTTTTATACGGGGGTCCCTATTAAAACACTGGAGCATGAAGGCCCCCATTTGCACTCAAGCGGAAGGTATGTGGTGGTGGTGGTGTTGTTGGTGGTAGTGTCTTTGGGGGTGCACATAGCAGAGAGTGAAGAAGAGGGTGCAGATCGAGAGGATGAGGAGGGTGCAGAAGAATAAGGCTGAGTGAGCCACTCAACCAAGTCTGGTGCGTCCTTTAAAGTAATTGAACGCACCTTCTGCAACTTCCCACTTTGGCTCAAGGCTGTTGCTCCTGCCCTACCCCTACCACCCCTGCGGAAGGGCCTGCCTCTTCCTCTGCCTGTCATTTTTTAAATCACCCTGTGACAAAACTCTTAGTCCCTATACCGCTGAAGGACTGCTGCAGTATAGGGCAGCGGTCAGCAGTAGTGCACGTCAACCCTATGTATTGTGGACCGATAGCGGTCCTTACAGAACAGCAGACTGTACTGCACTCAGGCCTATGTACCGTAGCACCCTATACCAAGTTACCAGTCCTTATAAAAACTTTTGTGGACCAAGCAGGTTGTGTGTTAGTGTTTAGCAGACTGTGCGTCAGTCCCTATACCGCTGAAGGACTGCTGCAGTATAGGGCAGCGGTCAGCAGTAGTGCACGGCAACCCTATGTATTGTGGACCGATAGCGGTCCTTACAGAACAGCAGACTGTAACGCACTCAGGCCTATGTACCGTAGCACCCTATACCAAGTTACCAGTCCTTATAAGAACTTTTGTGGACCAAGCAGGTTGTGTGTTAGTGATTAGCAGACTGTACGTCAGTCCCTATACCAATGAAGGACTGCTGCAGTATAGGGCAGCGGTCAGCAGTAGTGCACGGCAACCCTATGTATTGTGGACCGATAGCGGTCCTTACAGAACAGCAGACTGTACTGCACTCAGGCCTATGTACCGTAGCACCCTATACCAAGTTACCAGTCCTTATAAAAACTTTTGTGGACCAAGCAGGTTGTGTGTTAGTGTTTAGCAGACTGTGCGTCAGTCCCTATACCGCTGAAGGACTGCTGCAGTATAGGGCAGCGGTCAGCAGTAGTGCACGGCAACCCTATGTATTGTGGACCGATAGCGGTCCTTACAGAACAGCAGACTGTAACGCACTCAGGCCTATGTACCGTAGCACCCTATACCAAGTTACCAGTCCTTATAAGAACTTTTGTGGACCAAGCAGGTTGTGTGTTAGTGATTAGCAGACTGTACGTCAGTCCCTATACCAATGAAGGACTGCTGCAGTATAGGGCAGCGGTCAGCAGTAGTGCACGGCAACCCTATGTATTGTGGACCGATAGCGGTCCTTACAGAACAGCAGACTGTACTGCACTCAGGCCTATGTACCGTAGCACCCTATACCAAGTTACCAGTCCTTATAAGAACTTTTGTGGACCAAGCAGGTTGTGTATTAGTGTTTAGCAGACTGTGCGTCAGTCCCTATACCGCTGAAGGACTGCTGCAGTATAGGGCAGCGGTCAGCAGTAGTGCACGGCAACCCTATGTATTGTGGACCGATAGCAGTCCTTACAGAACAGCAGACTGTACTGCACTCAGGCCTATGTACCGTAGCACCCTATACCAAGTTACCAGTCCTTATAAAAACTTTTGTGGACCAAGCAGGTTGTGTGTTAGTGTTTAGCAGACTGTGCGTCAGTCCCTATACCGCTGAAGGACTGCTGCAGTATAGGGCAGCGGTCAGCAGTAGTGCACGTCAACCCTATGTATTGTGGACCGATAGCGGTCCTTACAGAACAGCAGACTGTAACGCACTCAGGCCTATGTACCGTAGCACCCTATACCAAGTTACCAGTCCTTATAAGAACTTTTGTGGACCAAGCAGGTTGTGTATTAGTGTTTAGCAGACTGTGCGTCAGTCCCTATACCGCTGAAGGACTGCTGCAGTATAGGGCAGCGGTCAGCAGTAGTGCACGGCAACCCTATGTATTGTGGACCGATAGCGGTCCTTACAGAACAGCAGACTGTACCGCACCCAAGCCTATGTACCGTAGCACCCTAGACAGACCAAGTTACCAGTCCTGATAAAGAGCTTTGTGGAACAAGTGAGTTGTGAATGATTAGCAGACTGCAGCAGAAGGGCAGCAGTCAAGTATAATATTCTTTCTATATTTGGAAGAAAGAATATTATACGTGTACAAGCCTATTACCGTACCACTGATACCAGTCCTGAAAAGAACCTTTGTGGAACTAATAGTAACAGCAAGTCTTTAAAATTATCCTCACTGCCTGACACACTGCTTCCTGCCTGTCCCTATACAAATTGGCAAAAAAGAGTAGGCTGGAACGATTAGCTGGAATAGCTCTTTTGTGGACCTGATAGTAACAGCTAATGATGATGATGATGATGATGATGAAGAAAGACTAATCTGGCTGAGCTGTCCCTAAAATAGCAGCATACAGCGCTCTGTCCCTTTATCTAAACTGACAAAAGAAACTCAGGCTGCTGACCTAACACCTATACCAGTCCTGAAAAGAACTTTTGTGTACCAAATAGCTAGCGTTTTCTCTGTCCCTACTCCACACAGGATCCTTTCCCTACAGTGACAGAAGAAAGAATGTAAAATGGCCACCGGATCGGGTGTATTTATAGGTTAGGGGGAATGTCCAAGTGTCCATGAGCTGTCATGTCTCAATTGGTTGTCCTGTAACACATGATAAACGTGTCACGAAAGGTTAAAGTTCTTGTATACATTAAACACGTAAGTCCGCCGGGGCGAACGACGGAAAAAGGCGTTCGAACCCGCGGACGGCGAAAGTCGGAAATTCGCCGCGAAACGACCGCCGGGCGAAACGTTCGTCCATCACTAGTGGAGGGGTTATGGGCTTGTTTTAAATTAGTATTGCTACAGTATATGTATTGTTTGTAGAGAATTTGTAAGACAATTTCACTGAATTTAGTTTGTCCCATTTTTGGCCATTCATTCTAGGTCAGCAGGGTTCAACCGGGAAAATAGGACCTCCTGGTGTACAAGGTTGGTATAGTGTAATTCATTTAAAAATAAAAGTATATGTATAGCCAAACTTATTTTATATTATTTCTGCATGGAGGTGGGTAAAACCCCTGCTAGTTAATTTTTTGCTGTTTGTGTACCATTGGCCAAATTTCCCTTCTCTTCCCGTGTCAGCGACACAATAGGAAGTAAGAGCAAATCTCCCCAAAGTGAGTAGAATTATTCTCTTATGCCGCATACACACGGTCAGACTTTGCATTGTGCAAAACTCCGTCTGCATTTCTGATGGAAAAATTTAGAACAGGCTCTCAATCTCAAGTCTGTCAGAAATGCCGACAGAAAAAGTCCTTTTTCCATCTGAAATTCTGGCCGTGTGTACGAGGCATTAGGCTAGAGATTGTGGCGATTGACCAGCTCTCTATGGAGCCGGTTCACACATCTCTGCAGCTCCGGTGTGAATTGCACAGGAGCCCTGTGAGTCTTTTGGTCCGTTTCAGGTACAAATTCAGCCGAAAATTCAGGTGGAAATTGGACCTGAAGCAGTGAATGGAGACACACCAGACCGAACTCTTGCTGTGAGCTTCTGCATGTTCTAGTGCAGACTTTCTCAACCTTTTCAACATGGAGGAACACTTGAAATAACCTTTTGGTCTCAGGGAACCTCTGTTAAAAATGTCTATATCTACAACCTATGATACATTGGTGTGATGGTCAGTGGAAGAGTGCTTCTTACCTCTTTGGTCTTCTGGAAGAATCCACCAAACACAGATAGCTAAAAAGATCATTGGTGTCACTGGGAACTTACCTGAGAGGCAAAAATTGGTCATTGTTCAAGGCAACCATTGGAGGAACCCTAGGATTCCACGGAACCCTGGTTGAGAAACCCTGTTATAGCATGAACCCAGCCTTAAGCTGGCCATACATAGTGTTTCTTTCTTTGTTCAGCCAGCAGACTGAGTAAAAAAAATAACAGATTCCTCCATCTACACAAACAAGTAGGATGGAGGAATCCTAAATCCCCCCTTGCTACTGTCAGAATACAATGATCAGCAGCTGTGACTGACTGGCAATTTGGAAAATGGAAATTTCTCCTGCATGTCCTATCAACAGAAGTTAATCAAACAACCAATTTTCTGTTGAGGGGGGATCAAAATTCATCCAAACCCTGTTATATTGGCTGAATTTCAAGTGTTTGGCCAGTTTTCCCCAATGAAAGATTTCCCTTTCCCTGTTCTGGGGACAGCTCTTAAAGCGGAGGTCCACCCTAAAGTGGACCTTCCGCTCATTGGAATCTTCCCCCCCTCCGGCGCCACAATTGGCACCTTTCAGGGGGGAGGGGGGTGCATGTACCTGTACAGTACAGGTATCTGCACCCACTTCCGGTGGAGATTCTGCAGAAGGTACGCCCCTTTCCGCAGAATCTAAGCCCCTTTCCGAAAGTCCCCCG
Organism: Lithobates pipiens; assembly: GCF_037356315.1. Classification (NCBI taxonomy): domain Eukaryota; kingdom Metazoa; phylum Chordata; class Amphibia; order Anura; family Ranidae; genus Lithobates; species Lithobates pipiens. Next base: position 138,358,209 of record NW_027507685.1, read on the forward strand.
TTACAGACAGAAATATTCAAGTCCGCGAACGCGGCGCATAACGTCATTACAGCAAAAAAAAGATAAAAGAGAAAACATGACATGTATATCACGAAATTTACATAGCATTAAGCATAATGTTAGCGCACTTTCGGTTAGAACAAGGGAGCAAATTGACGTGTTCAATAATATGATATCTAGTAAGAGGGAGAAGAACCCCCCACCCAACACCAACGTGAAACAGCAAACCTGCGATGTTGGGGTAGGGGAAAACGCAGGACATGAAGAATTGTCAGTAGACAGGCCTTGTTCATGGCGCAAGGAACACAGTTAAACAGTTTGTAGCCATAGGCTAAGAAGAAAGAGAAGAGGGCGAGACAGAGTAGGAAGAAAGAGGGTAGCATGAGATAGGGGGACAGAGAGGGAGAGAGGGAGTCAGTGTCGGTGGGACCACACGGGGCCCCAAATAGCCATCAGACTAACTAATTGCAGGGTAGGCTGAGTTTATGGTACAAGGAGATTTGTATCAAAGTCTAGAGGAAGGAAGTTATCTACCCATAGGGTCCAAATTCGAGAATGTTGAGGGACACGATCTAGTAACGTTGCCTCAATCTTGCTATGAATCATAGCTCGGGTTACTCTGTGTTTAGTTTCAGTTATATGTAGGTTCGGGGTCTTCCAGGCTTTGGCGATGGTCTGTTTCGCAGCCGTAGTCAATTGAAGGAGAAGACGGCATTGTGATTTGGTGTAGTGTCCCGGTATATGATTTAAAAGTGCTAGGGCCGGGTCAGGAGCTAGGGTATCATGAAGTAATGTGGAAGCTATTTGAAACACTGCTAACCAGAATTGTTGTACTATCGGGCATGTCCACCATATATGAGCATGTGTACCCCTTTCTCCACAGCCTCGGAAACATAACGGAGAGTAATTTGGTAGAAATTTGAAGATCCTAGCAGGGACCAGATACCACCGCATGAGCACTTTATAATTAGCCTCCAGAGCTACTATGTTTTGGGTGGATGATTTGGTCTTGGCCCACACTTGGGACCAGTCCTCCGCATCAAGAGTCAGTTGCAAGTCCTTGGACCACTGCGCAGCATAGGAAGGAAGGGCGGTTGAAGAATTGGTTAGGTGAGCATAGATGGTTGAGATGGTACCCGGAGCGTGAGGATTCGAGGAGCATGTTTTTTCAGAGAAAGACATATTGGTAAGGGAGGAGCAAGAGCCAATTGTTGTCTTGACGAAGTGGGCTATTTGGAGGTACCGGAAGGCTTCAGTTGGGGGTAAACCGTTTTGGGTCTGAAGAACCGAGAAAGATTTAAGAGAGGTACTAGTAACGAGATCAAGTATTCTGTGGATGTAGTTAGCCCGAAAAAGAGCAGTTGGATCACCAGTCAATTTTACACCCAAGTATGGAAGTGTAGAAGCGGACCAGAGAAAGGGGAAGCTACTTTGTACATGGGCCAATTCCAAGGGCGGGAGAGACACATTTAAAGCTTTAGACTTCTGTTGGTTAACTTCTAGGCCTGAAATAATTGCGAATTTATCTAAAATAGAGATGAGATTCGGAAGGGTTGTTTGGGGGGAGGTCACGAAAAGGAGCATCGTCAGCAAATAAACAAATTTTATGGGAGGTGGAAGCTACTTCAAGTCCTTTTATGTCTGGACAAGTTCTGATTAAGGCAGCGAGGGGCTCAATAGTCAAAGCAAAAATAAGGGGAGAAAGGGGACAGCCCTGTCTAGTCCCTCTTTCTATGGGAAAAGTATCCGAGCGGAAACCCAAGTATTTTATATAGGCTTGTGGTTGGTTGTAAAGAGCGTTCACCCATTGTAGGAAGTGTGGGCCGAAACCCCAGCGCTTGAGGATATAGTCCAGGTAAGGCCAGGACACCGTGTCAAAGGCTTTTCTAATATCAAGGGATAGCAGGTGCATCGGGATTTTGCGGGTCTTGGCTAGGTGCTGGAGTAAGACAACCCGTCTGATGTTGTCACTGGCTTGACGTCGGGGCATGAAACCCACCTGGTCTTTATTGATCAACCTGCCAATCAGTGGGTTAAGACGAAGGGCTACAATTTTGGCTAGGAGCTTAATGTCCAGATTTAGTAAAGAGATAGGTCGGAAATTAGACCATAGGGAATTATCAGTGTTGGGTTTGGGTATCATGGCTATTATAGCTGTCAGGGTGTCTCAGCCAAATGTCTGGTTCTGCAGCAGGGCATTAAAGGATTTACAAAGAAGAGGAGTCAGAATGGGGGCAAATTTTTTGTAGTATGTGGCAGAGAGTCCATCTGGGCCAGGTCTCTTGTGTGACTTGAGGGTCTTAATAGCTGCAAGTATTTCCTCCGACTTAATGGGCGCCTCTAGGGATTCCCTGTCGGAGACAGTCACAGAGGGCAGGGAGAGGTCTTGAAATAGCCGGTCAGCCGCTTGTAGAGAGAAAGTAGATTTAGCCTTATATAAGGTTTCAAGACGATTGCGGAATTCCCGGAGTACCTTAACGGGATTACTTGTGTAAGCATGCTTACCTATTTTGAGTCTAATGGGGATCTGGGTTCTATCAGGGCGTCTAAGGCGCATAGCCAATAACGTATCCGGCCTATTAGCTTTCATATAAAGAGTGTGATTGGACCTACGGATAGCCTTGTTAGCCGATTCAGCCAGCAGCAGGTCCAACTCAACTCTAGATTTTTCCATTGCCAGTCTGTTGTGTTCCGTTGGGGAGGACTGGAACCGTAGGAAGACCTGGTGGAATTTCTGTTCCAGCCCAGCCAGTTGGAGTTTTTTATCTCTCTTGAGATGCGTGGATACTGAGATACAAGTGCCCCTAATCACCGATTTATGTGCTTCCCAGAGTAAGGTAGGGGAGATATCAGGAGTGGAGTTATTTCGTATATAGTCCTTAAGGGCCACTTGAATATCTAGTAGGAAAGATTGATTGGTGAGGTGGGCTTCGTTGATACACCATGAGCGATCTTTAGATTGTGGAATCAGGGAAGCTATAGAGGTTATTACTGCGCAGTGGTCCGACCACGGTATGGGATGAATAGAGGAATCAATCAAAATCGGGGATGATGCAACTGAAAGAAAGATGTGATCAATTCTGGAGAAGGAGTTATGGGGATAAGAATAGAAAGTGTAATTTTTCCTAGACGGGTGGCATTCACGCCAGGTGTAAAGCAAAGAGGCTTGCTGAAGCAGTTTCCGAAACCGTAGGGAAGGGGCGTACTGTTCAGGAGCATATGGGGACTTGTCTAAATGAGGTTGCAGGACTAGGTTGGAATCACCACATAAAATCAGGGTGCCCTTACAATGGGTCCGTAGGACCTGGAGTAGATGTGAAAAGAAGGGGGTGGGATTGTTATTAGGGGCATAATAGGAGACCAAAGTAGTTTCTACATCTTGAAGTAGGCCCACTAGAATAATATAGCGCCCTTCAGGGTCTTTAATTTCTGAGATTACCGAAAAGGGGAGGGTGTGATGGATAGCAATCAGTACACCACGTTGTTTCGTGGGTGCGGATGCAGTAAAAACTTGAGGGTATCGGGAGTTAAAATATTTTGGAGTTGTGTTAGAGGAAAAATGGGTTTCCTGAAGAGCCACAATGCCGGCCTTCAGGGACGCGAAAGTCTGGAAAGCCTTGACCCGTTTGTTGGGGGAGTTTAAGCCCTTAACATTCAGTGAAAGTATATTTATGGGGGCCATCGAGAGGGTAATGGGGAAATACTAAGGGGCATCTCCAGGACCCCGCTGTCCCACCGACATATGACAGAAGGGGAAAGAAAGGAAGAAGAAAAGAAGAATAGAGAAGTGGAAAGAGAGAAGTTGGATTTGTAGGGCAAGGACAAAGGTACCTTATGGTGGGGAAAACAGAAATCTGTCGCCCGACCAAATAGTGCGCAGACTCCCCAGCCGGCCAACCAGCTGAAGGGCGTGTACACCATACTATAGGGAAGCGATGACAGCTTCCCGCCACAAACGGGATATTAGAAATCAAGTCTAAAAAGTCATAAAACGGTAATGAGGCGTCACACTGGTAAAACAAATAGTATCAAGCTATGAGCAATCGTGGGACTAGCTAAGCAGTCTTACAAACAAACTCACTACGCAGTCAAAATAATCAAATACTGATTAAAGGAACAAAGTGGTTAGACCATGTAACAGTACATATATAACAGGAACAAATAAACAAAAATAAAAAATAAAATCAGGAAATAATAAGGTTCGAGTCTGTGCAACCCCAGAGGGTGATAGGGGACTGCATGGGCTCCCCCCTAAACATACAAAAAAAAAGGGGGGAAGGCCCATCACAGGACAGTCTCCTTGGTCCTTGGTTAAGAGGTTAGGCAAAGATATAATAAATGAAGCAAGGCCTCATGCCAAGGTACCTCCAGTAGCACTCAGTAGAAGAGTAGATAGCAGGATTCAGCGAGGTGAGTATAACGAACGGTCTGTTGCGACATCTCGAGGTGGACGAGCTGGGGTCCCTTTACGTACGGAGGAAGGGGCCGGTGGAGGTCTTCTCGGGGTTGCGGTGCAGGGATGAGTCGAGGTCCGGGCTGGGGTGCGAGGTAAGGCCGTCTCTGAGGGTTGAGACGGGACAGCCAGACGCAGGGATTCCAGGAGACTCTGGAGAGCTTCAGGTGAGGCACAGGAGTGTTGCTGCCCTTGGTACGAAAACTGCAGGGCGAAGGGGAAACGCCATGTGTATTTCACCTGGTGTTGTTGCAGAATCTGCAGCTGTGGTTTCATCGCACAGCGTTTTGCAATCGTTAAAGGGGCTAAATCGGAGAAGAGTTGATACGTATGACCTTGAAAGAGAAGGTTGTCCTTATTACGTGCAGCAGTCAGTAATTGCTCCTTGGTGCGGAAAAAATGACGTTTAATTATGATATCCCGCGGAGGGCCATCAGGTTGCCGACGGGTGAGGGCCCTATGAATCCGATCGAATTCCAAGGTGACAGTTCGGTATGGAAGGTGACAGTTCCTGGAAGAGGGCCATAGTAAAAGATTGTATATCATCAATCACTTCTGGTATGCCTCGCAAGCACAGATTGGATCTGCGGGAGCGATTCTCCGTGCCCTCTAGGCGAGAGAGAAGGGTAGAATTCTCATCGCGTATGGCCGCCTGTTCCCGGGCCTGCTCCTGTAGTGTAAGTTCGATATCGTCCACTCTAGATTCCAGATCTGACGTACGTTGGCCCAATTCCCTGATTTCCCTGGTTAGCTTATTGGTTATCTGGTCAGAGGTGGATTTGAGGGCCTTATGGAGCATGGTCTCCATCAGGGATAAAAAGTCCACCTGAGACATACCTGTTAGAAAAGTTTTAAATGTTTATTGTGTGACTATTAGAAAAACAATAGTCCTGAGACTAATTTGTTAAAAAAGCTTACTTCTGAGCACATTATTGTATTAACTCATTGTATTGTTTTGTCCTAATTAACTCCATAGTAAGTAGGATGATTAGATTTAACTAAATATGATAGCCTAAGAACGTACGGAACATGGATAGCTAATAAAGGTACTAGTTCGTACCATGACAACGTTATTTATGTTCCCTCAGCCAATAGAAGCATAGAGATGTTATTCTTGTGGGGTATGTGAAGGCCGGACACTTTCTTTTGTTGAGACTTTTTTCCTGCAGCTTGTCCTGTAAGCATGTCTCCCTGTTGTGGGCCACATCAGAAATAAATTGTTTGCTTCTCAAGAACACCTGGAGTTTTTACTGATCACAAGGGAAGTTCCTAACATTTTTGGTCTTTCGAGCTGGAAGCAACACGCTGGTTTTCAGATCAGACTGCCCCGACAAAACTTCGGTGAGTATTGGACTTTGAAGCTCACCAAACGCTTAAAAGTCCCCCCAATCAATGTTATTTGGTGAAAAAGGGGCAGGGTGCAAAAAGATATGGATTCCACTGTCTGTTTCCGAACCTTGTGTGATCCAGTCCAGGTGTTTGAGAGGTACAGTGGTGTGAAAAAGTGTTTGCCCCTTCCTCATTTCCTGTTCCTTTGCATGTTTGTGACACTTAAGTGTTTCGGAACATCAAACCAATTTAAACAATAGTCAAGGACAACACAAGTAAACACAAAATGCAATTTATAAATGAAGGTGTTTATTATTAAAGGTGAAAAAAAATCCAAACTATCATGGCCCTGTGTGAAAAAGTGATTGCCCCCTAAACCTAATAACTGGTTGGGCCAACCTTAGCAGCAACAACTGCAGCAACAACTGCAACCAAGCGTTTGCGATAACGTGCAATGAGGCTTTTACAGCGTCCTGGAGGAATTTTGGCCCACTCATCTTTGCAGAATTGTCCTAATTCAGTTACATTAGAGGGTTTTCGAGCATGAACGGCCTTTTTAAGGTCATACCACAACATCTCAATAGGATTCAGGTCAGGACTTTGGCTAGGCCACTCCAAAGTCTTCATTTTGTTTTTCTTCAGCCATTCGGTGGTGGACTTGCTGGTGTGTTTAGGATCATTTTCCTGCTGCAGAACCCAAGTTCGTTTCAGCTTGAGTACACGAACAGATGGTCAGACATTCTCCTTCAGGATCTCTTGGTAGACAGCAGAATTCATAGTTCCTTTTATCACGGCAAGTCTTCCAGGTCCTGAAGCAGCAAAACAGCCCCAGACCATCACACTACCACCACCATATTTTACTGTTGGTATAATGTTCTTTTTATGAAATGCAGTGTTCCTTCTACGCCAAATATACTTGGACACACACCTTCCAAAGAGTTCCACTTTTGTCTCATCGGTCCACAGAATGTTGTCCCAAAAGTCTTGGGGATCATCAAGATGTGTTGTGGAGAAATTGAGACGAGCTTTGATGTTCTTTTTGCTCAGCAGTGGTTTTCTCCTTGGAACTCTGCCATGCAGGCCATTTTTGCCCAGTCTTTTCCTGATGGTGGAGGCATGAACGCTGACCTTAACTGAGGCAAGTGAGGCCTTCAGTTCCTTGGACATTGTTGTGGGGTCTTTTGTGACCTCTTGGATGAGTCGTCGCTGCGCTCTTGGGGTAATTTTGGGCGGCCGGCCACTCCTGGGAAGGTTCACCACTGTTCCATGTCTTCGCCATTTGTGGATAATGGCTCTCACTGTGGTTCGCTGGATTCCCAAAGCTTTGGAAATGGCTTTATAACCCTTTCCAGACTGATAGATCTCAATTACTTTCTTTCTCAATTGTTCCTGAATTTCTTTGGGTCTCGGCATGATGTGTAGCTTTTAAGGATCTTCTGGTGGACCTTACTGTGTCAAGCAGCTCCTATTTAAGTGATGCCTTGATTGTGAACAGGTGTGGCAATAATCAGGCCTGGGTGTGGCTAGAGAAATTGAACTCAGGTGTGGACAACCACAGTTATAGTATGTTTTAACAAGGGGGGCAATCACTTTTTCACACAGGGCCATGATGGTTTGGATTTTTTTTCACCTTTAATAATAAACACCTTCATTTACAAATTGCATTTCGTGTTTACTTGTGTTGTCCTTGACTATTGTTTAAATTGGTTTGATGTTCCAAAACACTTAAGTGTGACAAACATGCAAAGGAACAGGAAATGAGGAAGGGGGCAAACACTTTTTCACACCACTGTAAGATAATTTAAATTATTCTTAATTCTTTCTAAGAGTCTTTTCTTCTCTTTCTCTTTGCTTCTGGTTTAATGTGTTGTAATTGCTGACATTGGTATTGATCGTATAATATCTAGATGATCCAGCGCTCGTAGACAGAGACACTTGGGGACGTTGTCTAAGGTAAAAAATTACGTCGCCCGCTGTCCGGACAGATAACAAAAAGATTTGAGGTATACCGAATGTCAGAGGTTGAATGCCTGACTGTTTAAGCGCTGTTTAGTTAAGTGATCTAAAAAGATCGCAAGGCTAACTTTCTTCTGTGTGTGTTTACTTTATCTTTGTTCATGTTTAACCCTTTTTGATTCTCTCGATAGTGTGGGGAGTGCTGATGTTTTTTCTCTTGTATTGCTTTGTTCATTTACATGTTTTTGTGCTGCGTATTTCTAAGAAGATAAGAAGGCACTGAACTCTCTCCCCCTCCCCCTCCCCTCATGTAAGGAATGAGGATTTGCTCCTGCCAGAATTTGTAAAAGTTAACCCTTGATTAGCTATGACAATACAGAAGGGTTATATTGTAAATATTGAAACTTAGCATAAAAGAAAAAGAAGGTAGATTGCACTTTGGAGTACATAGAATGTTGTAGAATTATTATCAGGTGGCTTGATGAATGTGAAAAGAAAAGAAAAAAAAAAGGCTGAGAATGTTTTCATTGCTATGAAGGTCAAGAAGCTGTTTCTCGGAAACAAGAAAATGCAGATTGCCTGACAGAGGTTAATTTGTGCATCTGTGAAAATATTAGGACTTTTGGTGGGAAAGAGTCTGAATAATAGTCTTAAAGTAAATATTTATATTGGATTGGAGTTATTTTTAGAATTCATAGACTTTCAACTGTGAAGAGTTAATGATGCAATGCTGTTTATATTTGGGTACATTTATAAGTCAAAAGGCTAAGTTCTGAATCAGAATACTAAAAAAAATTTAAAAAGAAAGAAAGTTCTATTTTGGGGCCCTGTGGATAAGCTTAAAATGTCAGGACCCAAACTTCAAAAAAGGTATGGGTTGGAAATGGCGGAGTATTGGCTTCAGCATGCTAGAATTAGGGTAGAAGGAAGAACAAAGGAAAAATGCCAAGCCCAATTGCCCCTAGTGGACAAAGAGGATGATCTCATCTGCTACACCCAGAGACCACCTCCCTATAATGGTCCTCCCCCTCAGGTGCAAGTAACTGCCCAGAGTAACACCTTTCCTGTGACATCCACCCCTGTCAAAGGAACCGCCTCTGAACAAAACCCCAACTCTACTTCCTCAATCTCTCCAGACAGTAGTTCAGTCCTGGAGATGAACAGATCGATCCTTGAAACATTAACTGATGCCATAACTCATGTACTAGGTGCCCCAGCAGGAGCCAAGAGACTAAGTAAACCTCCTATTAGGTATGGTGTGGAGGACGGTGAGGAATACCCCTGCGCCCCAGACAATGCACAGGGACGGGGGGATCCATTGCCTCCAGAAAGCCCAGACTTAGGGAACAGGTTGACTGCCTTATTGAACAGATGCCAGTTTAGATGGGTACAACGGACTGATTGGCAAAAAAATAAATATGACAGTACAAGAAGACAAAGAAAGTGTCAGTGACTACCTAAATAAATTACGAGAGATTTTTAGAGTGTTCTCCGGGCTCCCCGAAGCTGAGGATGTGTATAGTGCATATTAACAACAGCTAAAGATTGTTTTTTTTAAATGGATTGAAACAGGATCATAAGGATTACATTGTTAAAAACATGGTTACTTACCGAACTGCATCAGTTTTAGATGTTTTACAATATGCTAAGCATTCTGAGAAGTGTTTGAAAGCAAAAGCAAAAAAGAATGTGAAAGTAAAGGTTCTTATGCAAGGTGATGAAGGAGAGGAGGATGCAGAAGAGTACACTGCTGAGGCAGAACCAGAGGGGTCTCATAGAGGAAGAGGCACAGGTGGTTTTAGAGGAAGGATTACTCTACAGAAATAGACAGTGCAACGAGAGTACTTCCACCCTGTGTACAAGCACTGGTAGCATCAGCGGTGTAGTGGTTAGCACTCTTGCCTAGCAGTGAAGGGGGTCACTGGTTCGAATCCCAATCATGGCGCTGCCTGCCTGGAGTTTGCATGTACTCCCTGTGCCTGCGTGGATTTCCTCCGGGTGCTCTGGTTTCCTCCCGCACTCCGGGGACATGCAGGTGGGTTGATTGGCTTCTGTCCCGGTTTGGCCTTGGTATATGAATGGGGACGTTGGATCCTTGGGGGTGGAGAACGATGTGGGTGTACAGGGGTAGGGGCTAGACACTCACTCAGGCTGAACCGGATGGACTGGTGTCTTTATTCAACTTTACTAACTGAAAAGGTACCACATGCAGTGTTTGTTATCCTGTTACAACAAAAGGTATCACATTTGAGCCCAGCACGACACCTTTCCTGCATGACAATACTCTTGACAAAACCTCACTTAACAATACAGAGGTGTACTACATTAAAACCATCCACACTACTACTTCCTACGGATGGGTATAAACATGACTGCACTGTTGCCATCGTTGAAAAGGTACTGCCACAAAGTGATCTGAAAGATATACCGTTATCTAACCCTGACATGATGCTTTTTGTTGATGGTTCTAGTAAGAAAAATCCAGATGGCACAAATACAACAAGAGATGCAGTAGTGACACAGGATGAGATTTTGGAAGCAGGGCCACTACCAAAACATTATTCAGCACAAGTTGCAGAACTTGTAGCATTGACAAGAGCATGTATACTGTCAGAAGGAAAATCTGTAACCATATACACTGACAGTCAATATGCCTTTTCAACAGTGCATATTTTCGCACAACAATGGAAAAACAGGGGGATGATCACCTCCAGTGGTAAACCAATTTCACATACGGACTTCATTTTAGAACTCCTAGATGCAATACAGTTACCAAAAAAGTTTGCAATCTGTAAATGTCAAGCACACACAAAATATACGGACCCCATCTCAAAGGGAAATAAAAGGGCAGATGAAGCTGCACATAAAATAATGACGAGAAATCATAGTGATAGATCATACAGTCCTTACTGATATGCAGCAAAATGCCCCCCTGGGGAAAACAATATTGGAAAACAAAGGGTTGCATAATAATTGATGACATTTACACATCACCTGAAGGGAAACCGGTATTACCAAAATCTTTATTTAGGTATGCAGCAGTATTGACACATGGAGTAACGCATGTGTCAAACAGGGGGGTGACTGAGATGTTAAATAAAGTATGTACAGCCTATGGATTCACAAACTGCTCAAAAACTTTTTGCTCTCAATGTCTTATATGTGCAAGACACAATGCTCAGGGAGGTATAAGACCACAGAAAGGGAAGTTCCCTACACCACAATATCCATTCCAACACATTTGCATGGATTTTATTGAATTAGACAAATGTGAAAGGAAGAAATATTGTTTGGTACCCAGGCACCCTGACCAAATGGGTGGAGATATTCCCGACAGGAAGTGCAGATGCACAGACTGTAGCCAAAGCATTACTAAGAGATATTATTCCTAGATTTGGAATCCCTGAAAGGATTTACAGTGATAATGGACCCCATTTTGTAATTAACAAATATACAACATTTGACAGAAGTGATGAGAATTAAAGGGAAATACCATTGTGCCTATCATTCCCAATCAGCTGGATTGGTAGAAAGACATAATGGCATTCTAAAAAGCAAACTGAGAAAAGCTATGGAAGAAATAGGTAAAAATAATTGGATGTATTGCCTACTAGTAGCTGTGGCCAGTATGTATATCACACCCCCAAAAGAAGATGAAAAAGGTGCATGTGGGAGATTGGGTCTCAATAAAAAGTAATAAGAAAAAAGCAGTGGTACTCCCCAAGGTGGGATGGTCCTTTCAAAGTCCTTTTAACTACCCCTACTGTGATAAGGATTGCAGAGAGGTCTACCTGGATTCACCAGTCCCATTGTAAAAAGGTTTTACAGGCAGAGTAGGGCCAGATGGCTACCAGAGGTTCAGAAAATCCGGCTACAAAGGGAGGTCTCACACAAGGTGGGACTTGTCTCAAACCGGTGAAGTCTCCCTCCCCTTCCAACTCCCCTATCCTATCCGCTGGAACTCTGTAGCTGGTTAGGATGAAAGGGACAGTAATTATCCTTGGGTTACTGGTGACTCTAGGAGAGGCATCCATAAGAGGGGTTATACATTATGGAAGAGTAGAGGAACCTTTGGATTGGGAAAGAACAGGAAAAGCATTAAATCTAACCTTTATAGAGGGAATAACTAGCACTATACTGGTAGACTTCTGTCAGATTGCAGATTGTGGGGATACAACTGGGGCTAGAGGACTTCTATGGGCAGATAAATATATCTGCTGGCTCTGGAATAAGGCAGGATGTCAAGCATGGGATCAGGCCCTGTGGACTACAGCGCATCAAGATTGGGGGTATAATCAACCAGGGGCTAAAAAGAGTGGAATAAAGGAGAGACTCATAATCACAAAAGCGGCCAACTCCCCCTACACAAATAGTAAAAACTGTAACCAACTATTAATAACATTAAAGGAGCCGAGGAAGGAAAATCAGCAGTTGTATTCCATGGGAGCATGGGTGTCAGGAACTGATCCCTCAGGAACATTTTTCCTTGAGGTATTACCACCAAATAAAACTAGACAACAGGAAAAGGTAGACTCAGAAGGGAAAGAAGATGCCATAGCTTTGGAGACGGGCTACCAAGAGAAAAAAAAGATGAGTGGTTAGAATGGTTGAGGTACATGGTTAGAACTCTGAAAAAGGAAAACTGTTTAGTTTGTGCCGGAGCCAGACCACATTTAGCAACAGTTCCTTTTCCTCTAGATCACAATACAGATCCAGAAGGTTTAAAATGTATGTTGCAATTGTATAATAAGAGCTATAAACCTGAAGCAAATTCTACTTGTCACACATTGAGTTTGTTGTTTCCCCCAGTACAGAGACCTCAGATACCTCCAGCGGTTACCGCTTATCCGGGCAACTTTACTTGTTTTGCACTCCCAGGGAACCGTAGCGTGGTGGATCTTGGGTCACTAGCTGATGACTACTGTGTGGAGAGGATTAACACGGACAATGGTGACTGGGTTGAACATGACATTCAGAGAGCTGATGTCTGGTGGATGTGTGGGGATAAGAAACTGCAAGCTAGACTACCGGCCAATGCCCAAGGGGATTGCGCTATGGTCCAGCTGGCTATGCCCCTGAGAATCCTGTCAGAATACCCGTGGACTAAGAGTCACCGAGAGAATCGGAGGGACACCTCTCCCTTGGGGTCATTTGACTCTCAGATCTACATAGATGAGATTGGGGTTCCTCGCGGGGTGCCGGACGAGTTTAAAGCCAGGAATCAGGTGACAGCTGGGTTTGCGTCTCTTCTCTGGTGGGTGACTATAAATAAAAATGTTGACTGGATTAATTATATATATATTATAACCAACAACGATTTGTAAACTATACTAGGGATTCTGTGAAGGGCCTAGCAGAATAGATAGCCCCCACATCTCTAATGGCCTGGCAGAACCGAATGGCTTTAGATATGGTCTTAGCTGAAAGAGGAGGGTATGCAAAATGTTTGGTAGCATGTGTTGTACCTTTAACCCTACAATACAGCTCCTGGAGAGACAGTGACCAGAGCCTTGGAAGGACTGACTGCGCTATCGAATGAATTGGCGGAAAACTCAGGTATTAATGATCCATTCACAACTTGGCTTGAAGGATGGTTCGGTAAATGAACTGGATTTATCACATCATGTTTGATCTCAATCGCTGTGGCTTTGGCTGTTTTGGTCACTTGCGGATGCTGCTGCATTCCCTATATTCGAGGACTTTCACAAAAACTCATTGAAACTGCAGTCTCAAGAACAATGTATCAAACCCTCTCTACATCTGAGGATACCTATGTGGACATTGAAGCTCAACTTAATGACATACAGTCTGAAAGTGTATAACACAGGGACTTTCATCGAAATGTGTTGAGATAAAATAGTCACACAAAGAGGAGGGAATGTTAGAAAAGTTTTAAATGTTTATTGTGTGACTATTAGAAAAACAATAGTCCTGAGACTGATTTGTTAAAAAAGCTTACTTCTGAGCACATTATTGTATTAATTCATTGTATTGTTTTGTCCTAATTAACTCCATAGTAAGTAGGATGATTAGATTTAACTAAATATGATAGCCTAAGAACGTACGGAACATGGATAGCTAATAAAGGTACTAGTTCGTACCATGACAACGTTATTTATGTTCCCTCAGCCAATAGAAGCATAGAGATGTTATTCTTGTGGGGTATGTGAAGGCGGGACACTTTCTTTTGTTGAGACTTTTTTCCTGCAGCTTGTCCTGTAAGCATGTCTCCCTGTTGTGGGCCACATCAGAAATAAATTGTTTGCTTCTCAAGAACACCTGGAGTTTTTACTGATCACAAGGGAAGTTCCTAACATTTTTGGTCTTTCAAGCTGGAAGCAACACGCTGGTTTTCAGACTGCCCCGACAAAACTTCGGTGAGTATTGGACTTTGAAGCTCACCAAACGCTTAAAAGTCCCCCCAATCAATGTTATTTGGTGAAAAAGGGGCAGGGTGCAAAAAGATATGGATTCCACTGTCTGTTTCCGAACCTTGTGTGATCCAGTCCAGGTGTTTGAGAGGTACAGTGGTGTGAAAAAGTGTTTGCCCCCTTCCTCATTTCCTGTTCCTTTGCATGTTTGTCACACTTAAGTGTTTTGGAACATCAAACCAATTTAAACAATAGTCAAGGACAACACAAGTAAACACGAAATGCAATTTTGTTGAGACTTTTTTCCTGCAGCTTGTCCTGTAAGCATGTCTCCCTGTTGTGGGCCACATCAGAAATAAATTGTTTGCTTCTCAAGAACACCTGGAGTTTTTACTGATCACAAGGGAAGTTCCTAACAATACCTGAGGGTGGTATAGCGGAGGGGCCAACAGCGTGGTCATCCGAGCGTTCATCCTCCTCACTATCAGTGTGACCTGTTCCGTCTGGAGAAGCAGCGCGTTGTATAGCGAGGGCCTTCACCGCCATCTTGGACGAGGCGCGGGCTAGGGCTTCCTTTATCGGTTTAGGCTTGTTCTTGCCTCGATGGTTCGTCAGGACCATACCGAAATGGTTAGCGTGCGTTCCGGAGGCGATATGCTGAAACAGCGGGGCTGCAGGGTGGCTCAAACCCGTAGTAAAAGCCCGATGTTGTGGCGGGGAGTGCGGAGCTCTAGTGGAACACGTCCTCCATGCAGAGCCTCGCGCATGCGCCCCCAAGTGTCATTATTTTAAAAGTCAGCAGCTGCAGTATTTGTAGCTGCTGGCTTTTAAAAAAAAAACGGCGGACTCCCGGCGGACTCCCGCTTTAAAGAGGTGTTCTGCCTAGGCAGAAGCTGACTTTTAATATATGAACACTTATCTGTCCAGGAAGCCCACGATGTCAGCACAATTTCGGATCGGCTGTTGGGGGCGCTGCCACCATCGCCAATAAGGGAAACCATCAGTAAAGCCTTTTGGCTTCACAGCCACTTCCCTACTGCGCAGGTGCGAAGCGCGCTGCGCTTTCTAACTGGCCCGGCGGTGGAGGAAGGAGGAGGGCCTAACTTCAGAGGGACGGTGCTGCGGCTCCGTCTCCTAGAACAACAGAAAAACAGATACCCCCCCCCCCGAAAGGTGTCAAGTGTGATAAGATAAGCGGAAGTTCCACTTTTGGGTAGTGTTCTGCTTTAAGTTCTGAATTTCCCCTCACTTTCTTTTCTGTTGGCAATGGTCCTACAAATAGAGGGTGGATCTCCCCAATGGGGACCCAGACAGCAGTAAACAATTGTGAGAGGGTCTAGTTCTTCCATGCTCTAAAACTAAATTCAAAAAAGGTTTCGCCTAGAGATGAGAGATGCTTTAAAATGTTTAAATGTATGTAAACACTAACAATTAACTCTTATTTGCTCCCTTTTGGTCTGGTAAATATACCAAAGAAAGTAATTTGTTATATCGTTTGATAAATGTAAAAAAAAATACCTGTTCCTAGAAATCATATCATTGTCTCTGCCAATGCTGCCTTCCTATTGGTTACTGTTCCCAGTTATTCTAGTGGACTACACAACACTTCCCTCCCATGTTATGGAGATGATAAGAAGGGATGTGTTCTGTGGTCTTGTCCTAGGGTAAAAACACTGCTCCTCCATATATACAATGCGTGAGTGAATGTTGTCACCAGAGGACAGGAATGTGTTAATGGTGATTGGTTAAACCCAAACCCAAAAATATAATATATTAGAACCCTTCCAATCCCAATCATTAAATGTGGTGGCTGCCAGTGGCGGCTGGTGCTAAACTTTTTTGGAGAGGACGGCAAACAACCCCCCCCCCCCCCCAGGTCCACAATCATCCCTCCACCGCCGCAGCTTCCCTGGCTTCTCCTCTCAGCCAAACTGGTTTTCTTCAGATCAGCCTCCTGCCCTGATTGACTGGGAGGAGAACATGGAAACCAATATCCAATATTGATTCGCTAGTGTCCCAAGTGGGTGGGTTCGGGGTGCAGGCTAAGCCCCAAGAGCTCCAAGCCCAACCTTTTTCAAGCAAATTAGAGCCTCAGGCTCTAATCATGTGCTTGCAAAAAGAAAAACCTTATAGCAAGCTATGAGTCCGATTCCCTGCATGCAAACTTGAGGGGGGGGACGCCCCTACATTTTCTGGTTTAGACTATAAGTACAGATGCACATCAGACATAGCGGTAGAGGAAAGATAGATCTTGCAAAAGATTGCCCAGAGCAACCTGTGATTAACACTTAAAACTGGCCATACATTAGTAGATTTTTGAACAAACGGGTGTATAAACATTCTCAGTAAGTTTAATGCCTTTGCAAATGTCACTCAAAAGTACTACAAATTTTTGTTTTATTTATTTATTTCAGGTACTTATATAGCGCTGTCAATTTACACAGTGCTTTACATATACATTGTACATTCACATCAGTCCCTACCCTCAATGAGCTTACGACGGCGACATAGTGGTGTAGTGGTTAGCACTCTCGCCTAGCAGTAAGAAGTGTCGCTGGTTCGAATCCCAACCACGACTCTACCTGCCTGGAGTTTGCATGTTCTCCCTGTGCCTGCATGGGTTTCCGCCGGGTACTCCGGTTTCCTCCCACACCCCAAAGACATGCAGGTAGGTTAATTGGCTTCTGTCCAAAATTGGCCCTAGTATATGAATGGGGACCTTGGATTGTGGGCTCCTTGAGGGTAGGGACCGATGTGAGTGTGTAATGTACAGGGGTAGGGACAACTGTAGACACTCAGGTTGGACTGGTGTCTTTATTCAACCTTACTAACTATGAAACTATGAGACTTAAAGAGAATGTAAACCCTAATGAGTTTACTTCCTCTTTGATTCCCTACAAAGGTAAAGCATAATGGACTACTATGCATCGCATAGTAGTCCATTATGTGTCACTTACCTGACACAGGAGCCAGCGAAGTCACCGCTGTCCCCTGTAGTCTGGCGTATCCATCTTCTCGGTGGGTCTCACCGCTCCACCGCTGTCATTCGGCGAAGCCGCCACACGTGGCATACCGCTGTTGACGGGTGCCTCGCTCAGTGCGCCTGCGCACCGCTGTCTACGGCGCATGCGCCGTAGACAGCGGTGCCTATCTTTTGGCAAATATCTCCTAAAGATAGGAGATATTTAGGAGATATTTCTTGGACCTACAGGTAAGCCTTAATCTAGGCTTACCTGCAGTGGCGTAACTAGAACCTTCAGGGCCCCGATGCAAGAAACCATGAAGGGCCCCCCTGAACCCCAGCCAGGGCCCTTCCCTCCGAGTCTGGCGGTGGAACTCCAGGGCGTAGTCACAGGTATGACCTTTGTGAGCCCTGTAGTTCCACCATTGGTATCAGTAGTTTCTTTTATAATTTTTTTTTAAATTTTTAGGTGCCCCATTGGGGGACTGTCCCTAGGCAGGATGGGGTCCCCGTCCCCAGAAGAGATGAGGTCCTTTTCTCCAGGGCAGATGAAGTTACTGCCCCCAGGTGAGAAGGTGTTTCTGTCCCCAGGGGAGGTGGGGGTCCCTGTCCCCATGTGAGAAGGGGTCCCTGTCTCCAGGGGGAGATGGAGGGGGTATGTAATGGTGTGTGGGGGATGGGGTCATCTCACTCACCATGACCAAGCTGTAGGCCGTGCACTCATCCATGTTGGCCTGGACTCCATCCAGTGTGCTGGACGGGTGATCAGCATATCTCCCAGAAAGACCTTTCATTATCTGTGTATGACGGGGGTGGAGGGGGGCTTGCAGACAAGCCTGCAGTGTCCTCCGGGGAGCCGGCTCTCATAGGGCTGCACTGCATCTGTGTGCTTAAAGTTTGTTTACCCGGGAGAAGTATGCAGTGCAGTGTGGGCCGGACTCAGGGGGGGGTGGGACTCTGGCTGGGGAGAACAGACATCGGACTGAGTGGCAACGCATGGAGCAGGTGAGGGGTACTCTGAGGAGCCGGCCGATGACACAGGTCATGCAGGGAATGCACAACTAAAGAGCAGCCAGTGCGATAGACGAGCATGGAGCTCTGCTAGTCACCCTCCACCTCCAGCCACCCGTGTGCATGGTGCACTGGTACCCCTAGCTGCCTATGCTGCTGCCGGCCATATGTAGAGGGGGCTGCATGGGCCCCCTGCATCACAGGGCCCAGTTGCGGTCGCAACTGCTGCACCCCCTATACTTACGCCCCTGCTTACCTGTAGGTCAAAGTGTGTTGTAAGGGTTTACAACCACTTTAAGGTCTTTAACACACATTCATACATATACTAAGGCCAATTTAAACAGGATCCGATAAACCTACCAGCATGTCTTTTAGAGTGTGGGAGGAAACCCATGCAGGCACAGGGAGAACATGCACACTCCAGGAAGATGGTGTCGTGGTCGGTATTCAAACCAGCAACCCTTTTTGCTGCCAGTTGAAAGCGCTAACCACTACATCACTGTGCTGGTTGCTTTTAACATTCAATTTTGGACTGTTCAAAATTTTTCCATCTTGCTCCTTCAAATTTTCTCATCACTAGAGGGTTGAACAAATAAAAACTCACAGATCCCTCCATCAATAAATATAAGCAATGTTAATGCAGGGATCTCTTCTGTTGTGTCTTTGTATTCTCACAGTGGGGACTCCCCTCCCCCATCAGAATACACTGATCAGCCCTGCTGCCATTGGCTGCACTCGCTAAATGCTGGTTTGAGTGTCGGAACCTTTATAGAAGGGTCACTGGGTATTATTTTAAAGAAAGGCCCGAAGAAAAAAATAAAAATAAATAGCTGAAAGGCAGGCATGACTAGGCTAGCAGGGTAGTTTGGCGGGTGGAGGGTTGATAGAATATTGTCAGGAGTGGGAAAACGTTTGGGGACAGTGTTTGGGTAAAATGTAAGGTAGTAGAAGGCAACATAGACGGGAAGGTGGGGTTGTTAAGTTGGTGGGGCACTTGGAAGAAACGGGCAAAGAAGAAGCTTCTCACCTTCCTGCCCCTGTGGATGGTGGACTTGTTGGGGGATTGTAGTGGTATGGTGGTTGAGGTCCTTGGAGGTGTCAGAGTAAGAATATTAGTTTAGTGGTACTTTAAGTCACTTTAATATTAAGTGTAATTCTACCATTTTGATTAAATGATGATTATTGTCAAATGCCAACTATTTAGTTGCATGTAGTTGACTTACAGAATCTTATTTTCAACCTATAGGAGAAAAAGGAGAGAGCGGTATCATAGCGGCATTATATGGTAAGTACAGAATATCTAAGTTATCTTATTGCTTATAAAAGTGCCTGAGAAAAAACACTTTCTTGATTACCCTATCAAACAACCAATCAAATGACGGTGTGCCTTGGAATGACCATTGGACAGTTTGTGTCCATCTGATTTCTTGATTTGGAGGAACACAACCTTTCTTTTTCAGCAGCTTGATCAATAGCAGATCAATCCAGACCATATACCGGTAGTAGCTGTTACACAAAATGCAGGTTGATCTAACCTTTTCTCCTACCCCGGTCAACCATCAACCATAACCGGTCAACCATAGAGAGGAGGAAAAAACGCTCCAAATAGTGTAAAAACGTTTTTTTAAAAGTAGTAAAAAAACAGAAAATGCACTTCCAAAAGTCAAGCACAATAGGGCATGTCACAGTAGGTAGCGCCGGCCGGACGCAAATCATCTACTTCAGTACCCTTTCGCCAGCTGGTTCGTTCGGAGGCACGCTATCTATTGCCTCCGAACGAACCAGCTGGCGAAAGGGTACTGAAGTAGATGATTTGCGTCCGGCCGGCGCTACCTACTGTGACATGCCCTATTGTGCTTGACTTTTGGAAGTGCATTTTCTGTTTTTTTACTGCTTTTAAAAAAACGTTTTTACACTATTTGGAGCGTTTTTTCCTCCTCTCTATGGTTGACCGGTTATTGCCAAATATTGGAACCTGACTGCTTAAACGATCTAACCTATGGGTGGAGCCTATGGACGCTTGATGAGTGTATACGGCCTGGTTTGACCTTTAGAGCACACAACC
The DNA here is from genome assembly GCF_037356315.1 of Lithobates pipiens. NCBI lineage: Eukaryota > Metazoa > Chordata > Amphibia > Anura > Ranidae > Lithobates > Lithobates pipiens. The sequence goes on from NW_027507685.1 coordinate 138,378,356, forward strand.
TAAGAGTATCTGGTAAGGAGCCAATCCTCACTTCTGGTGGTGGTGCACTTTTACAGTTGCAGAGTTGCTGGGATTCTTGAACAAGATCCTGAAAAATATCAATATCACATCTGACACGTGGTGCTTCTATTATCTTTATGGACTGATTTTAAATGATTGGACACTTTCATCCAACTTTTCTCAGTTTTATGTGATTATATTGGTTTTTTTCTTTGCAAGTTTGAATATAGTAATATACCATGCGTTTTATTCACTTGAATTAAGACTCTGTTTAGTACCGTCTGTGTAGCTAAGTCTATATGGCATATATCTGCACCTATTGAATTATGGCTACAGACGTTACTATATATATATATCATTTTTTCTGGTTATAGGTGTTTGTTTTCACTTTTCCTAGTAGTATTCACTGATATACTTTTTCTCATAATTTGTGATATCGTAACAATATTTTGCAATTTGATTTCACTATTTGGGAAACACACGACCTAAGCTCTCACTTAGGACAGCGCGGTTCTTTTTGGGTTATTTATGTGAGCATATATATTTTTTGGGTATATAGCAGAACTGCAGCAGTATTTGATGTGTGCACAAAGAAACGTTTTTTTCATTTTTTCTTTTAAATTGTAGGTGGTAGCGCGATTTTTTCCTTGTTTTTTCAACTACATAGTTGAAGGTAAATCTAAAGGAAATTGAATAAGAAAATTGTATAATGTATGCTCAGCTTTAGTGTGTTTTCTCATGGCAATCCATCAGATCTGATTAAAATCAAATCAATAGATGAAATATTAGTAGTTGCTGGACTACTTTGACTAAAGTCGATCTGTTTTGCATTACCTAATTAAAGACAAGTACGGCTAATGTTTATTGCAACTTCCAGTTCTGGGGCAGGACCTTCACTGTGTTGGATACTTCAGAAAGATGTGCTGCCCAGTAGTGGAGTGGGGTGCCCATTTACCCATATGACTACAGGATCTTATAACTCCATTTCCCACATCAACCTTATTTTCTGGACACTCAAGGTGCATAGGTGTGCACAGCCTATTGCATTAGGGTGTGCGCCTCAAAGCTCAAACATATTTGTGTGTGTGTACATGTGTATATATACTGACGGTGGCAGTGGGGCAGAGATTGGTGTTAGTGCAGTGGACGTGTCAGTAGTTTTTATTTTTAAAAATGTAAGAGTCCCATTAGGGGGCTTCAGTGAAATAACAGGGGTCTATACAAGGGGATTCTGCGCCACACAGGGTGGTTAAAGGGGTTGTAAAGGTAATTTTTTTTTTTTTTAATAACAAACATGTTATACTTACCTCCACTGTGCAGCTCGTTTTGCACAGAGTGGCCCCGAACCTGGTCTTCTGGGGTTCCCACGGTGGCTGTCTCAGCTCCCCCCCTGCAAGGTCTTCTCACATTCATGCAAGCTCCCTCGCATGGTGAGGAGTGCTTGCGGGCATGCTCCCGTGGTACAGCCGGCGGCCATAGCCACTCACTGTTTCACTCGGCCCTGCCCCCTGGCGTGCCGCGTCATTGGATGTGATTGATAGCAGCACGAGCCAATGGCTGCGCTGCTTTCAATCCATCCACTCTAACCAATCAATGGTCAGGCTGAGCAGCGAAGAGGATGTCGGAGGCGAGCGCGGGACTTTCAAAGGGGGCAGGTAAGTAAAACTGGTGGGCTGGGGGGGCCGGCATTGTGGGATGTTTTTCACCTTAATGCATAGAATGCATTAAGGTGATTTTTTTTTACCTTTACAACCCCTTTAAGGTGTGCCCAGGCACACCTGGCACACCCTGTGCTCACGCCTATGTTAGGGTATATACATTCTTCAGCTTCTCTGCCTCAGTGACTCAAAGAGCTGGGCATGTGATCTCCAGCCATGGGAGAGGCCATCCACAGTCAGAACCGGAGTGCAAGCGGCCAAGCAAGGACCTAGAAACCTAGAAACTGGCAGCTTCTCTAGATTCTCTAGACTATTGGGGTGCCCCCCCTGTGTCCTTGGGCCTCGGATCCCTCCAGCTGTTTGCCTGTGTTACCAGAACTACCCTGGACTTTACTGAAAGGGATGCTATCAATGAGGATAATTGTATTCTGAACTACTGAAGCAATGATTCTCAGCTAGTCTCTCTGTGGCTATAGAGTTGTATAGAGATTATGCACTGCGGTGTATTTATGACCTTTGCCCTGTTTACCATGATTGATTCTAGCTTTGCATAGGTTTATTATACTGCAAGTTCATACTTCCCAACTTTTTTAGATAGGAATGAGGGACACCTACTTACTAGCAAAAGTATGTAGGCATAGGATATAGAAGAATTACCCCCCAAAAAAGATTATTTAAACTCACAAGGGCTTTTTTTACCACTACTATTTCTTTATATTGGCTTTTGAAATTCACAAATGCAGAAATTTTTAATTTGAATTAAAGGTTTAGCAATGGGAAGCTTTTTTTGAAGGATAAATAGTGCGTTTTATTATAAGATCAGACCAAAATGAGGGACAAATGAGGAGGAAAGAGGGACAGAAGCAGGGCTCGAGTCCTGCGGGAACGCATGGGAACGGCGTTCCCGTACTATTTCCACAACGGGATCGCCGTTCCCATTAGCAGCCGGAGGAGCCTGCTGCTCGTGCGTAGCCCGCCGCTCCTCTGCCGCCCGAGTCAGTGACTGGTTGCTAGGCTAGGGCCGCTCCGCGTCTAGCAACCGGTCACATGACATCGGCCGTACACGCGGGCACGCACTGGAGTCAGTGCGCATGCGCCCTCCAGCGCAGCCAGCGGCAGACACACGCCGCTGGCATACGGACTGTCTCCTCCCTCCCCTCTACCCAGTTCTATCCCGAGCGAGAAGACTAGTAAACCAGGTTAGTCACTCAATACTCTGCAATACTCTGCATTACCCCGCAAATACTCTGCATTACCCCGCCAATACTCTGCATTACCCCTCCGCCAATACTCTAAATTACTCTGCCAATACTCTGCATTACTCTGCATTACTCCGCCCATACTCTGCATTACTCCGCCCATACTCTGCATTACTCCGCTCATACTCTGCATTACTCCGCCCATACTCTGCATTACTCAGCCCATACTCTGCATTACTCCGCCCATACTCTGCATTACTCCGCCCATACTCTGCATTACTCCGCCAATACTCTGCATTACTCTACCAATACTCTGCATTACTCTACCAATACTCTGCATTACTCCACCAATACTCCGCCAATACTCTGCATTACTCCACCAATACTCTGCATTACTCTACCAATACTCTGCATTACTCCACCAATACTCCGCCAATACTCTGCATTACTCCGCCAATACTCTGCATTACTCCACCAATACTCTGCATTACTCTACCAATACTCTGCATTACTCCACCAATACTCTGCATTACTCCACCAATACTCTGCATTACTCCACCAATACTCCGCCAATACTCTGTATTACTCCACCAATACTCTGCATTACTCTACCAATACTCTGCATTACTCTACCAATACTCTGCATTACTCCACCAATACTCTGCCAATACTCTGCATTACTCCACCAATACTCCGCCAATACTCTGCATTACTCCACCAATACTCCGCCAATACTCTGCATTACCCCGCCAATACTCTGCATTACCCAATACTCTGCAATACCCCGCCAATACTCTGCATTACTCCGCCAATACTCTGCATTACTCCAACAATACTCTGCATTACTCCAACAATACTCTGCATTACTCCAACAATACTCCGCCAATACTCTGCATTACTCCACCAATACTCTGCATTACTCCACCAATACTCTGCATTACTCCACCAATACTCTGCTATACCCTGCCAATACTCTGCAATACATAACCTGCCGATACTTACTCTGCAATACTTACCCTGCCAAGACTCTGCAATACTTACCCTGCAATGCCCTGCCAATAATCTGCAATACCCAGCAGTAATCTGCCATACCCTGCCAATACTCTGCAATACCTTGCCAATACTTATCCTGCCAATATTCTGCAATACCCTGCCAATACTTACCCTGCCAATACATATTCTGCTAATACCCAGCCATACCCATCCATGCTCAGCCAAAATATTATTGGGGGAGATGACGTGGATATTACAGTAGGGGAGATGTATATTGCAGTGGGGACTATATGGTGGTGACATTTTTCACAGGTTTTTGCAAATTTATTATTTGCTGATCCGAAAAAAGATCCGATCTGTGACTCAGATCCAAGGAATGATCCGATCCATGAGTTTTTTGATCCGTTGCCAATAATCTTGCACGGCAAGGGCAACGTTATTCCAGTTTGTGTGATATTTTCTAATTTGCTGTATTTGAATTTGGAACAGGGTGTATTTGTGTTAGAAATTCCCTGCGAGGGAAAGATCATCACCCATTGTGTTGATTATTCTGTTTGACAAGTTAACTTATTTTGTATTTGTAAACTGGCACTTTACTATATATGTACTGTATTTTCTGTGAAATATATATGCATATGAGCGTACCTTTATTTATTTATTTATTTTTTTGGTGGGGGAGTGGATCTTGGGTGAGAGTTCCCACACTTTTTTCCCCAGCACTTGACCCCTGGACAGAAGGACATAGTTCCAAATCAGGGACAGTCCCTCAAAATCAGGGACAGTTGGGAGCTATGCAAGTTAGTGATTCATTGTCTGATCATTCTGCCCATCCTTTTAACCACTTCAATACAGGGCATTTATACACCCTTCCTTACCGGACCAATTTTTAGCTTTCAGCGCTCTCACAGTTTGAATGTCAATTACTCAGTCATGCAACACTGTACCCAAACAAAATTTTTATCATTTTTTTCATACAAATAGAGCTTTCTTTTGGTGGTATTTAACCACTTAAGGACCGCCGTATTGCCATTGTACGTCATCACAATGGCACAGGCAGGCACAAGCACGTACATGTACGTGCCTGCCTTCCAGCGGGTGGGGGGTCCGATCGGACCCCCTCCCGCTGGATACGACGGTCCAGTTCGCTCCAGGAGCAATCCGTGATGAGGGGATGGCCGTTGGTTTCTGGCCACCCCCTCTGGATCGCTCCTGGCCAATGACAAGCTTCCTCCCACTGTGTATTGTTTACACAGGAAGGAGGAAGTGATGTCATTCTCCTCGGGGCGGTCTTTTTGACCGGACTACGAGGAGAAGACTAAAAGTAAGTGCACCAAAACACTACACTGACACATAGGTACACATAGGTACACAAACCGGCGGGTGATATCAATTAGGTTCTAGGGTCAGGGTCTGCGTCGCCCCAGGCAGCGCTAGGTTAGTGCCAGTACCGCTAACACCCACACGCAAAGCATAAACCTCCTGTAGTGGTATAGAATCTGAACAGATCAATATCTGATCTGATCAGATCTATACTAGCGTCCCCAGCAGTTCAGGGTTCCAAAAAAACGCATTGTTAGCGGGATCAGCCCAGATACCTGCTAGCACCTGCGTTTTGCCCCTCTGCCCAGCCCACCCAAGTGCAGTATCGATCGATCACTGTCACTTACAAAACACTAAACACATAACTGCAGCGATCGCAGAGTCAGGCCTGATCCCTGCGATCGCTAACAGTTTTTTTGGTAGCATTTTATATTTAAATCCGGAAGGCAGTGCTTGGTTTTCGGGGTCCCGTACGTGGCTAGGCTCCCAAAAAGTCCCCCACATGTGGTATCCCCGTAATCGGGAGAAGCAGCAGAATTTATTTTGGGGTGTAATTTGACTTATGCCCATAGCATGTGTGAGCAATATATCATTTAGTGACAACTTTGTGCAAAAAAAAAAAAGTTTGTAATATTTCCGCAACTTGTGGCAAAATATAAAATATTCCATGGACTCAACATGCCTCTCAGTAAATAGTTTGGGGTGTCTACTTTCCAAAATGGGGTCATTTTGGGGGGTTTTGTGCTATTTTGGCATTTTATGGCCTTCGAAACTGTGATAGGTAGTGAGGAGTGAAATCAAAAATTTGCACCGTTAGAAATCCTGAAGGTGGTGATTAGTTTTCGAGGTGCCGTGCTCGACTAGACTCCCAAAAAGTCCCACACATGTGGTATCCCCATACTCGGGAGAAGTAGCGGAATATATTTTGGGGTGCAATTCCACATATAACCATGGCATGTGTGAGCAATATATCATTTAGTGACAACTTTTTGTAAAAATTTTTTTTTTTTGTCATTATTCAATCCCTTAGGACAAAAAAAATAAATATTCAATGGGCTCAACATACCCATCAGCAATTTCCTTGGGGTGTCTACTTTCCAAAATGGGGTCATTTGGGGGGGGTTTGTACTGCCCTGCCATTTTAGCACCTCAAGAAATGAGATAGGCAGTCATAAATTAAAAGCTGTGTAAATTCCAGAAAATGTACTCTAGTTTGTAGACGCTATAACTTTTGCGCAAACCAAAAAATATACGCTTATTGACTTTTTTTTTACTAAAGACATGTGGCTGAATACATTTTGCCCTCAATGTATGACTACAATTTAGTTTATTCGATTTTTCTTATAACAAAAAGAAGAAAATATATTTTTTTTTTCAAAATTTTCGCTCTTTTTCAATTTATATCGCAAAAAATAAAAATCGCAGAGGCAATCAAATACCATCAAAAGAAAGCTCTATTTGTGGGAAGAAAAGGACGCAAATTTCGTTTGGGTGCAATATTGCATGACCGCGCAATTACGATTTAAAGCAGCGCAGTGCGAAATTGGAAAAAGACCTCTGGTCCTTAAGGTGTTTATTGGTCCGGGGCTGTAGTGGTTAATCACCACTGGGTTTTTTATCTTTTGTGACTTAAGTGAAAAAAGAGCGAAAATTTTGAAAAAAAAAAAACACTTTTTTTTAGTTTCTATGATAACATTTTGCAAATAAGTCATTTTTGTTCATAAATTTGGGCCACAATTTATACTGCTACAGCTCTTTGGTAAAAAATAACCCAAATTAGTGGATATTATTTAGTCTCTTTGAAAGTTATAGAGTCTACAATCTATGGTGCAAATCATTGAAAATTGATCACACCTGATGCACTGACGGCCTATCTCATTTCCTGAGGCTCTGAAGTGTCAGGGAAGTAAAAATACCCTCCAAATGACCCCTTTTTGAAAAGTAGACAGTCCAAGGTATTTAGTAAGAGGCATGGTGAGTTTTTTGAAGTTGTAATTTTTTCCCACAATTCTTGGGAAAAAGAAGAATTTTTTTTTTTTTTTTTTTTTTTTACAGAATTGTCATAATAACAAGTTATTTATCATACACAGCATATGCATACTTCCAATTACACCCCAAAATACATTCTGCAACTCTTCCCGAGTATGGCGATACCACATGTGTGGGACTTTTACACAGGCTGGCCACACAGAGAGGTCCAACATGCAGGGAGCACCGTAAGGGGTTCTAGGAGCATAAATGACACCTCTAATTTCCTAACGACCTATTACATTTGTGAAGGCCCTGGAGCACCAGGACAATGGAATTACCCTCATGTACTCAGATGGGCTGACAGGTACTCAGGTACTCGGGTACTCAGATGGGCTGTGACAGGTACTCAGGTACTCAGATGGGCTGACAGGTACTCGGGTACTCAGATGGGCTGTGACAGGTACTCAGGTACTCAGATGGGCTGACAGGTACTCAGGTACTCGGATACTCAGATGGACTGTGACAGGTACTCGGGTACTCCGGTACTCAGATGGGCTGTGGCAGGTACTCAGATGGGCTGACAGGTACTCAGGTACTCGGGTACTCAGATGGGCTGACAGGTACTCGGGTACTCAGATGGGCTGTGACAGGTACTCAGGTACTCGGGTACTCAGATGGGTTGTGACAGGTACTCAGGTACCCGGGTACTCAGATAGGCTGGGACAGGTACTCGGGTACTCAGATGGGCTGGGACAGGTACTCGGGTACTTAGATAGGCTGTGATGGGTGATGACAGGTACTTTGATGGGTGGTGACAGGTACTTTGACGGGTGGTGACAGGTACTTTGATGGGTGGTGACAGGTCCTCTTTATTGGGGGGGTAGTAATCAGTGTGGTTGGTGTAAACTAGGCAGTAACGAGATGTTACCGCAATCTCCTCCTCACACACGATCAGTGTGTGAGGAGAATCCGGTAACATCTTGTTACCGCGGTTTGTTTACATTCTGTGACCGGCTGTGATTGGACACAGCCAGTCACGTGGTAAAGAGCCAATTACATTGGCTCTTTACTGCAATCAGGGTTGGGCTGTGTCAGGGTGACAAGCCGCATCCCCGATCGCCGCTCTGCACGCGCCTTAGGCCCCCGGGGGCCCGCAGGGGCGGCAAAATACAGAGGCCGTCATATGACGTCCACCCAGGATGGGAGATCCCATCTATGGGGCGTCATTTGACTATGGCCCGGTATTGAAGTGGTTAAAGAACTAACAATGTTACTGGAAGTCAGCCAATATTGTTATTATTATTAACGATTTATATAGCGCCAACAGTTTACAAAGTGCTTTACTATGTAGAGGGGGGACAGCACAATTACAGTACAGTTCAATACAGAAGGGACAGGAGGGCCCTGCTCGTAGAGCTTACATTTTAAAGGGAGGGGCTGGAGGTACAAAAGGTAATAGATGCTGGGAATGATTTGATGGGGGAGGCTTGGGGACATTTGTTAGGTGGGTGTGGGATAGGCTTCCCTGAATAAGTGAGTTTTCAGGGATCTCCTAAAGGTGGACAGGATAGGGGCTGATCGGCTATACCGGGGCAGGGAATTCCAGAGGATGGGAGAGGCTCTGGAAAAGTCTTGAAGGTGAGCATGGGAGGAGTTAACAAGGGAGCTAGAGAGCAGGAGGTCCTGGGAGGAGCGGAGGGAACGATTTGAGCGATATTTATTAGTATTTTGAATTTTACACGGTGGGGTAGGGGAAGCTAGTGAAGGGATTGGCAGAGAGGAGCTGCAATCATGGATCGGTTACTGAGGTGTATTAGTCTAGCAGCAGAATTCATAATAGACTGAAGGGGGGATAGCCTGCTTAAGGATAGGCCATTAAGGAGAGAGTTGCAGTAGTCAAGGCGGGAAATAATCAAGGTGTGAATAAGTTGCTTTGTGGTGTCATTACTAGTCAAGAAGGGTCAAATTCTGGAGATGTTGCAGAGGTTAAGGCAGCAGGATTTAGCCAGTGATTGGATGTGGGGGCTGAAGGAGAGGTCAGAGTCAAGAATTACACCAAGGACAGTAAGTAAATTAATTACAGTAGCCAAGTAGTAATTTTTTGGGAATTCAACATTAAATATACAAAATACACTGCATTTTCTTGTAGTGTCTATTCTTCTCAGCAAATTAAGGGGCCTAATGTATTTAAATATATCTGTGTTCCCCTCAGTCATCTAAGCCTGTGCAGGGGAACTGAAAAAACCCCACCATAGAGTATCAATTGAACATACAGTATAATGTATATTGGGAGTGAACATACAGTATAATGTATATTGGGAGTGAACATACAGTATAATGGGATATGAGTCACTGACTCCAAAATAATTTTCTTGTTTGTTCCTTAAAATGTAAGTCTAACCAAATAATGGTACCTGACATTCCTTTGACCCAGACAGTCTGGTCTAGGAGTAAATTAATTACCAATTAAAAGTCTGTTTACACTGCCCACTGAACATGACAGATGGAATATTTAATATATTTTTTTTCCCTTTGTGCCGGTTGCATGTAAACAGCCCTGTGTCAGTGTAGTGTTGGGGTCTGCCTGACGGATAAACCTAAGGGTCAGGGTATGTGGGCATACACTTTTTTTTTCACGTGTTTTAGAGGCCTAAAAGTAATGCCCAGAGATCTACCAGTATTATGCTTGGCTCTATCGTGTGCCGCAAAAACACGGTTATGTTCTAAAACGGGGAGCAGAGCCTGCATATCAGCAAATATGGCTGCCCCTCTGTGTACATATGTAATAAAAATTATAATACATATATAATATATAATGCATAGAAATAAAAATATTACAAGACTATGAATTGCTTTTAGGAGGATTCAGTTGCAGTTGATTGATGTCTTCTACATTCTCCTCTTTCACAGCTGCCAGGAGCTGCAAGGAGCTTCAGAATCAGGGTGAAGTTTTGAGTGACTGGTATACCATATATCCAGATGGCATCCAGCCCATGAAGGTCCTGTGTGATATGGACACAGACGACGGTGGCTGGATTGTAAGCTTTAAAGTAGAGAGAAAGTAGAGTAGAAATTAAACAGTTGTAAATCATTGATACCTTTTCTGTGTAAAGTGACACATCTACTACCTAATGGCCCTGTAATCCATTTTTTTTTTCATGAAATTGTTTCTTTGTGCTTCATTGTATCATCCACCATGAGTTCTCAAACCTATCCCATTTCCTCTCACATCTATTTGTCTAAAACAAGCAGTGCACCTCTGTTGTGATAAAGTGCACTGCTCTATGCACACTATAAATCCCATAATCATGATCTATCCATCTAGGGCAGCCATTCTCAACTAGGGTTCCTCCAGAGGTTGCTAGGGGTTCCTTGAGCTGTGGCTAATGAACCAACTATTTGATGGTGCCTACAGAGTTCAAGGTTCAGCACCATTTAGCAAAGCCAGCAGCATGACACCAAATATCTTTTTAGCTGTCTTTAACCATTTCAATACAGGGCACTTTCGCCCCCTTCCTTCCCAGCCCAATTTTCAGCTTTCATCTCTCTAGCGCTTTCAGTGACAATTGCGCGGTCATGCTACACTGAGCTTTATTTTGATGGTATTTATTCACGACTCCGTTTTTTATTTTATAAGCGCCAAAAAAGCGGAAATTTGGAAAAAAAACAATATTTTCTTTTTTTCTATTTTAAAAGAAATCCAATCAAATCTAATTTTGTCATAAATTTAAGCCAAAATGTATTCTGCTACATGTTTTTGGTAAAAAATAAAATCTGTTAAGTGTATAATAATTGGTTTGTGTGATCACGGACATATGTACGCAAATGATCATGTACAGATGTGTGCAGGTGATCACGTACATATGTGTGCAGAAAATCATTGGGACATGTGATTTTAGTGGGACATATGTGGGGGACATGTTTTTATTATTAGGGACATGTGTTTTTATTATTTGGGGACATGTGTGTTTTGGGGACATATGTGGGGACTGTGTTTATACTGTGTGGTGTGTTGTGTGTTTACACTAGACCAGGGATGTCCAAACTTTTTTCAAAGAGGGCCAGATTTGATGAACTGAACATGTGCGAGGGCCGACCATTTTGCCTGACATTCTTTGAACCATTAAAATTCGGTCTAAGCGTGTCCATCCGAGCACTAATACACGGCCCAACAAGAATTCTCTTGCCTTTGTGGCTGTGTGTGGTGAATAGATGAACTCAAGTGTATTATTTGGATACACCATATTTATTGACGTATAACACGCACCTTCACTTTAAGAGGGAAGCTTCAGGAAAAAAAAAATTAAAATTTTAAATAGAGAACTGTGAAGCAAAACAAGGGTCAGTGTCTATCTGCAGACCCACAATTGCTAGGAATGCAGCACTCACCATTGCTAGGAATGCAGCGCCCACCATTGCCAGGGATGCACCCACCATTGCCAGGGAATTCACCCACCATTGCCAGGGAATTCACCCACCATTACCAGGGATTCACTCACCATTGCCGGGAATGCAGCCACCATTGCCAGGAATTTCACCCACCATTGCCAGGGATTCACCCACCATTGCCAGGGATTCACCCGCCAATGCCAGGAATTCACTCACCATTGCCAGGAATGCAGCCACCATTGCCAGGAATGCAGCCACCATTGCCAGGAATGCAGCCACCATTGCCAGGAATTTCACCCACCATTGCCAGGAATTTCACCCACCATTGCCAGGAATGCAGCCACCATTGCTAGGAATTCACTCACCATTGCTAGGAATGCAGCGCCCACCATTGCCAGGGATGCACCCACTATTGCCAGGGAATTCACCCACCATTGCCAGGGAATTCACCCACCATTGCCAGGGAATTCACTCACCATTGCCGGGAATGCAGCCACCATTGCCGGGAATGCAGCCACCATTGCCGGGAATGCAGCCACCATTGCCGGGGATTCACCCACCATTGCCGGGAATGCAGCCACCATTGCCGGGAATGCAGCCACCATTGCCGGGAATGCAGCCACCATTGCCGGGAATGCAGCCACCATTGCCGGGAATGCAGCCACCATTGCCAGGAATGCAGCCACCATTGCCAGGGATTCACCCGCCATTGCCAGGAATTCACTCACCATTGCCGGGAATGCAGCCAACATTGCCAGGAATGCACTCACCATTGCCGGGAATGCTGCCACCATTGCCAGGAATGCAGCCACCATTGCCAGGAATGCAGCCACCATTGCCAAGTATTTCACCCACCATTGCCAGGAATTTCACCCACCATTGCCAGAAATTTCACCCACCATTGCCAGGAATGCTGCCACCATTGCCGGGAATGCTGCCACCATCGCCGGGAATGCAGCCACCATCGCCGGGAATGCAGCCACCATCGCCGGGAATGCAGCCACCATCGCCGGGAATGCAGCCACCATCGCCGGGAATGCAGCCACCATCGCCGGGAATGCTGCCACCATCGCCGGGAATGCTGCCACCATCGCCGGGAATGCTGCCACCATTGCCGGGAATGCAGCCACCATTGCCGGGAATGCAGCCACCATTGCCGGTAATGCAACCACCATTGCCGGGAATGCAGCCACCATTGCCGGGAATGCAGCCACCATTGCCAGGAATGCAGCCACCATTGCCAGGAATGCAGCCACCATTGCCAGGAATACAGCCACCATTGCCAGGTATTTCACCCACCATTGCTGGGAATGCAGCCACCATTGCCAGGGATTCACTCACCATTGCTGGGAATGCAGCCACCATTGCCAGGAATGCAGGCACCATTGCCAGGAATGCACCCACCATTGCCAGGAATGCACCCACCAATGCCAGAAATTCACTCACCATTGCCGGGAATGCTGCCACCATTGCCAGGAATTTCACCCACCATTGCCAGGAATGCAGCCACCATTGCTAGGAATTCACTCACCATTGCCAGGAATGCAGCTACCATTACCATCAGTGCAGCCATGGAGGGCAGGACGAGCGCCAAAGACATCTTACAGGAGAATCTCCTGTTTACACAATGGCCTCTTTAAGAGAAAGTCCCGCCTCCTTTGATGGACAGCACAGTCATCCAATGGCAGAGACGGGACTTCCTATTACAGCTGCCGTGTAAACAGGAAATTCTCCTCCTGTGTGCACAGCACTCGTCCCGCCTCCTCCCTCCGAGGCAGCCGGACTATAGATCTTTTGTGGCCCTGGCGCTGGGAGATCGCCGGGGGCCACAAAAGATATATGTGTTTAAACAACCAGGCGGGCCGTTCAAAACCAGACCACGGACTGCAATTGGCCCGCGGGCCGGACTTTGGACATGCCTGCACTAGACTGATGATCAGTGAGTAAAAAGCTGTAAAAAACAGCTCATACTCACTGATCATCAGCCGGCTGCAGTGATCTGCTCTCCTCTCCTCAGCGATGACTTCTGTGTGAGGAGAGGAGGAGCCGATTGCCTAGCAACTGGCTGTTTGTTTACATCACATGACGGCCGTGATTGGACCAGGAGGGCCAATCACAGAGCTGAGATGCGCCATGTCCAGGTGACACGAGCACATCGGGATCGCGCCGCTGCGTGGGCACGCGCGCGATCCCGCTCCTTCTGAAGGACGTTCCTGAACGTCCTATCAGAAGTAGACGGCTCCCACCTGGCCGTATATGTGCATTGGCTGGGTGGGAAGTGGTTAAGGATGACATTCTGAACACCACTTTAAGGGGGACATTCTTCCTATTGACCACCAATGTAAGAAGCATTGTTCCTATTGAGCCCTGATGATTTGGTTTTAAGAAGGGTTCTTTTTAGGGTTCCACTAGGGTTAAAAGTTTGAGAAAGCCTGACCTAGGGAGTGAGTAAGAGAGGGTGACTATGTTCCTACATACAGTGGAGCCATGGAAATTCAAATCTGAGATTTGGAGGAGGCTGAGAATAAGAGAAGGTACTTTTTTGAGTTAAAGAGGTTGTAAACCTCCATTCTCAGATTGTACCCATACGTAAGCATATAACAAAGCTTATCTATACGTACAGTAAATATCCCCTAAACGTGTACCGTTTAGGAGATATTTACTTTGTACTGCGTCAATGATGTCATTGGCGTATGCGCTGTGAAGAAACGCCCACCCCGTGCTTTTTCTTCACTAGCGAGTGTCGCGAGTGACGTCACATGTCTCTGGCCAGTCAAAGAGCCAGAATCCGCGGTCCCAGAAGGAAAAGGGGAGAACAGGGATGCAGTCTTCAGTGGGGACAGAGTAGGTTTTGTTTGCAGGTAAGTCACATAATGTGCTAGTACTGTATGTGATGCATACTAGCACATGTGCTTTTACTTTGCAGGGAACAAAAAAGGAAGTAAAACCCATCAGAGTTTACGTCCTCTTTAAGAATACATACTTGAATTTTTATATATATATATATATATATATATATATATATATATATATATATAATTATTATTATTATTATTATTCAGGATTTATATAGCGCCAGCAATTTACGCAGTGCTTTACAATATAAAAAGGAGACAATACAGTTACAATTCAATAAAATACACGAGGATTAAGAGGGCCCTGTTCAGAAGAGCAATCTAATAGGGTGGGGCAGGTGGTACAAAAGGTTATAACTGTCGGGAATGAGCTGATGGAAGTGGTATGAAATTAGTTGGAGACTTGATAGGCTTCCCTGAATAGATGAGTTTTCAGGGATCGCCTGAAGGTAGCAAGAGTAGGGAATAGCCGGACCAGTGGAGGTAGCGAGTTCCAGAGGATTGGAGAGGCTCTGGAGAAATCCTGGAGACGAGCATGGGAAGAGGAGACGAGAGAGCTTGAGAGTAGGAGGTCTTGAGAAGAACGGAGAGGACGATTTGGGTGATATTTGGAGACAAGATTGGTGATGTAGCTCGGGGCAGAGTTGTGAAAGAGAAGCACGGATTATGAATGCAATGATATAAGGAGTGCTGGACATGACAGTGTGGATGAGGGACACAGAGGGTTAAGCTTTATGGGTGGAGCTGAGTAAAAAGGTTTGCAGGAAGCAAGTTCAGTGTAGGGGAGGGGTCATATAAAAGGGAGGGGTGTGGCTTTAGGGGATCATTCGGATCCCAGCGTGACACAGAGGAGGCAGTTTTTCCCGCCCTCCCGCCCTAATGTTATGTGTTTGTTTTGTTGTGTCGTTTGTTGCTGGTCTTTTCTTCTTTTGCAGGTTTCGTCGGTTGTCACGGCAGCTGAAGGTTTTCCTGTGTTGGCGGTGTGTTTTCTGGTGGTTTCTGACGGTAGACAGGTACTCAGAAGGGATCTGAGGGTGTGGGGGGCTCATCTAACGATCGGCCCCTCTGGGTATTCCTGAACGTTGGAGGGAATACGGTTATGTTCACTGGCGGAAGTTGTCTCCGACCGGTCACAGGTGGAGGCCTTTGGGAAGTTGGTGAGGTGTACCGCAGTGATTTGGTATTGGCTTAAGTGGGGTCACCGTCAGAGATCACCAGAATGGGCAGTTAATGTTATTTAATGTGGTTTAATGGTAATAAAGTTATTTATATTTATATATCTATATATATTTAGATATTTTCATATTTACAAGTTATTGGAGTGAATTTTGAGTTATGTTTAATAAAGGCTGTTGTGGCCAGTTTACTCCAACCTATGGTGTGGTCTCGTTTCTAATAGGGGAAGGTATGGGTAAGGAATAATATAAGGGGAACATTCAGACTACACTAGTCATGGCTTTGTATGTTATGGTTAGTATTTTTAATTTAATTCGCTGGGTGATTGGGAGCCAGTGTAGGGATTGGAGGAGAGGGTTGGTAGACACTGAGCGGTTGGTAAGGTGGATAAGTCTGGCAGCAGCATTCATGATAGACTGAAGAGGAGATAGCCTATGGAGAGGCAGGCCAATGAGAAGGGAGTTGCAATAGTCAAGGCGAGATATAAGCCCCTGTACACACGGTCGGAGATTTCCACAACCAAATCTGTCGGATTTTGCCCGTCGGATTTTGTCCCTCAGATCTTGTCCGAAACTGTTGCATACCCATGGTCGGACAAAGTTGGCGAAAAATCAGATCTTTCAGAACGTGATGACGTAATTTCGTTACGATGGGACTACATTCAGGCTAGTAGCCAATAGCTTTGATGTAGGAATTTGATGTGAGCATGCGTGGCACTTGGTCCGATCAAAATTCTCTACACATGATCGGAGTATGTCCGATTGGCCCAGTTGGTCGGGAAATATTTCCAACATGTTGGAAAATTGGGTCCGACGGATATTCCCATGGAATCAGTCCGATGCATACCACACACAGTCGGATTATCCGACGACACGGTCCGATAGGACACATTCCGACGGATTCTCCGACCGTGTGTACAAGGGATAACAAGGGAGTGAATGAGGAGCTTGGTGGTTTCATTTGTTAAAAAGGGGTGAATTTTAGAGATGTTACGGAGGTGAAATCTACAAACTTTTGACAACGATTGGACTTGGGGCTGAAATGACAAGTCAGAGTCTAGGATTACACCTAGTACCCTGGCGCGAGGGGAGGGCCTGATGGCTGCATTGTTGATTTTGATGGAAAAGTCATGGAGGGGGGCATGTGCAGGGGGTAATATTAATAACTCAGTTTTAGAGAGGTTTAGTTTAAGGAAGTGGTGTGACATCCATGCTGATATGTCAGTTAGCAGGTTAGTAATGCGAGAGGAGACTGAAGGAGTGAGGTGAGGAGTAGACAGATAGATTTGGGTGTCATCGGCGTATAAGTGGTATTGGAAGCCATGGGCGGTTATCAAGTGACCAAGGGAGGAGGTGTAAATAGAGAAGAGAAGGGGTCCAAGAACAGAGCCTTGGGGGACCCCCACAGAAAGAGGCAATGGAGAGGAGGAGACAGAGTTGTATGTGACACTGAAGGAGTGCTGTGATAGATAGGCAGAGAACCAGGAAAGAGCAGAATCTCGGAGGCCAAGGGAATGTAGTTTATTGAGGATATATATATATATATATCTATATATATATAGATATATATATATAGATATATATATATATATCTATATATATACCATATTTATCGGCGTATAACACGTGCCGGCGTATAACACGCACCCCAAGTTTAGGAGGGAATTTTAAGGAAAAAAACTTTTAGGAGGGAAGTTTAAGGAAAAAAAACTTACATTTAAATGCCCATCAATGCAGCCTTTTTAGCAGTGGCTGCTGGTGAAGTTTTTGGATTGGGGGGTGCCAGACATCATTTTTGGCCCATCCCACTTCTCATAAACCACACCCCTTATATAATCCACCCAATCCGTCCCCTGAATTCCACTTCCTTCCATCCATAGTGTCAGGAGTATACAGCTCAGATCACAGGACAGAGTATACAGTCCCAGCATCACAGGACAGGGTATACAGTCCCAGCATCATAGGACAGAGTATACAGTCCCAGCATCACAGGACAGATTATATATCTGGATAAAATATTGAAAATGTTAATGTTTAAACCAACTGTTAAAGAATGCAATAAATGTACAGCAAACAAACTTTATTGTACAACAAACAACAAAAAAACTCAATCAAAGTAAAGGTGACTGAATACAAATTCACGTTAGCGCCAGTAGAACTATTTGAAAATAAATTTGCTCTCCTTTCTGGCTTGCAAATTTCTCAATGACCTTCTGGTTGAAGTCAGTCATCTCTGTCACCACTCTCTTTTCCATTGACAGCATGGCCAATGCATTCAGCCTTTCCTGGATCATGCTATTTCTCATAAAATTCTTGATTCTTTTTAAGGTTGAGAAGCACCTCTCAGCTTCTGCTGTGGTCATGTGTGTGGTGATGAGGATCTTTAGCAGAGTGAGAGTCTCTCTAAATACATGAGCGAGATTGTTCTCCACAAAAAGCTGAAATAGGTCCACAGCACCATTACACTTTTTGAACTCTTCTGTGCGGTAGATGAGACCAAGCTCTGTCTTTAACTTATTCTTATTCAGCACTGGATAGGCCTTCCATGTCTCACTCAGTGCATCCTCCGGAAACTCCATTGCGTACTGTTCAAACCTGTCTGCTTGAAGCAAGGTGGCACTAACAAGGTGTTTTGTGAAGGAGAAACATTGCATGGTGTGCATGTGCAATAGTATGGTATCACAGACCTATAGAGTGAAGGATAAAAACAAAAATTAGGTAGTGATGACAAAATATCAATGTCATCTCTGTTAGCTCCCTGACCATCAGAAATGCATGAAACTTGACCTATTTACTAAGAATGTCTTGTCCGTGTGTATGGAGTTCTGAGAAATTATGGATTCAAAAACACTAAAACTGATCTCCCTTCATAACTTAAAACTGGTCATTTTAAAATGTTCAGTTTAAAGTTATAAAGGGAGATCAGTTTCAGTGGTTTTGAATCCATAATTTCTCAGAACCCCATACACACGGACAAGACATTCTTAGTAAATAGGTTGTTTCATGCATTTCTGATGTTCAGGCAGCTAACACAGATGAAGGTTGTAATACTAATGTTATACACTAGAGGGAATAACAAATCCTTTTAGATCACATCATTTTTATATGAATATTGTAAGAAATATATTTTTCTTTCCAATCTTCATATCTATAAGGAAGCTATCAAAAAGACAAATATTGCAACAAATAAACACTCACCTCAGATGCAATGCGTTTATGGTCTCCTGGATTCAGTGAGCCCCGCCTCTTCGGTTGAGAACCACCTTGGCTGCTTTGGTCAACCAGGGATGGGATAGAATCTCTGCAAAATGTATGAGCAATAATAATAATAAAAAAAATACGGTAATAATAATAACAATAACACATGGAAAAGGAGGAATACAGCTGCTACCTGATCGTCTGTATGTCCCGCTGGAACTGCTGGATGCTCCCCGTAATGTGGACTGAATCTATGTCCTTCTTCTGGAGTTTGGCATAAAGGAGGTCCACATGCGGCATGATGTTGTGGAAAAGCGTAAGAAAATATTTAAAATCCTGATCCTCCAGCAGCACGGCAAAGCCTGCTGCCTCTCTCATGGTAACAGGGTCAAAGTCACCTGAGTTTTGCATGGTTTCAAAACAGCGGATGAGGTCTTCTCTGTGCTCAAACACTGTATTGACGGCACGGCTGTGGAAGTTCCATCTGACACTGCTTTATGTCGGCAGTCTATGGGCAACTACTTTATCAAATACATCTGTGCGCTTGGGTGATCTCGCAAAAAAGCTGGAAAATCCTCCAAGGTTTGCAAAAAAAAAGTCTCACTTTGGGCATCTGAGAAGTGGTCTGTTGCATTATCAGATTGAGCTGATGTGCATAGCAGTGGATGTAATGGGCATTTGGGTAAATATCCTGAATCTTCTTTTGAACCCATGAAGTGGCACCCCTCATCACGCTGGCTCAATCATATGCTTGGGAGATGAGCTTATGTTTCTGATCCACTGGAAGGATGACAGCAAGGCGCTCTTGTAGTGCTGTAGCAATGGAATCTGCATTAGCGGAATGTAGAGGAATCAACTCAAAAAACCTCTCCTGTACGTTGTTTTTGACATCAATGTATCGCAGTACAAGCACAAATTGATGTGTGGCAATATCAGTGGTCTCATCGGCCTGGATTGAGATGAAATTGCTGCTCTGTGCTTCTTGAATAATGTGCTCCTTCACTACAGACAGCATACAGTCCAACAGCTCGTTCTGCACAGTTTTTGAGGTTCCCTTAAAAACAGTGGCATTCTGAAGGTTCTCTTTCAAAACTCCATCAAGAGAAGCAACAAAATCAACCAAGCCACGGAATATCCCAGGATTTTCGGAGCTCTCACTCTCATCATGACCACGCAAAGCCAGCTCAAATGCAACACAAAATTTCACACAGTCTATTATCCTAGACAGGATGTGTCGATTTTTTGTGACCTCTTCATTGTGTCTTCTAATGGAAATTCTGTAGCCTGCATCTAGCTGTTCACCAATGCTACGCTTCCCAAAAAACTCGAGCCTCATAACATTGTCAAGATGGCTTTGGGTAGTTTCATGCCGTTTGCATTTTTCAGTGAGATGCTTTAGGTCATTAACCCCTGATGATATCCACAGCGTGTCGGTGCCATGACTTTGGAATAGCAAACAAGGAAACAATAATAGACATGAGTCACATCGCATCCAGCTAGCCAACTCCATTTATTATAAGAAGTGGTGGAAAAGCTTCGCGTGTAAACTCGACCACGATCACTTGACCTCTGCTGAATTTGCAGTTTGGGTTGATGTGGTCCAAGCTCCTTTATCCGCGTTTTTTCCTCATTTGTACGCCTTGTGAAGGGAAATAGTTTCAAAGATGGAACCGAATTTTCACTCATTTTGAAAATAAATTGCACAATGATCAATACCTATGAGTCAAGTGAAAATATGGGTACGTTTAAAAGAGAGATTATGGCGCTGCCAAATGCAAGTGTCTATTTCATCAAATGCAGCCTCACTGTGCCCATCAATTGCAGCCTCACTGTGCCCATAATGAGGGGTTCCCACCATGGCTGTGCTGAGTTCCTGGGTCTGTACAGCTGCTGGCTGCTGTGCCCATTATAAGGGGTTCCTGGCTGGCTTTTATACAGTGGCAAAAGACTTCAGAGGACAAGTGTACGTTCAATCTGATCACCAAATTTTTCCTGCTGTTCTGGATGCATGTTTATTCAATATTGCCATGTGAAAAACACAGCCAGAAATTTGAAGATTATCTTGGAAAAACAATAGCTATCAGTTGTTATTTTGCGGTATTTCCCTTTAGATTGCACACTTGAAAGGCAGTATAAACTAGGGGTCTCCAAACTATGGCATAAGAACTACATACGACCCACTACAAGATTTTACCCGGTCTGCAGCAACTCTGATATGATGGGGTTTTCTGACATACAGGGGGGAGGGGTGGCTCCTGGATGTGATGAGGGGGCTTCTAATGTGAAAGGGGGATCTTGATGTCATAGGGGGTGTCTGGTGTAAAAGGAGGGACTCTTATGTCATGGGGAGCTTCCGATATGAAAGAGGTATTCTGATGGAAGGGGTCCTGTACATCATATACCAGGCTCCACATTATACACAGGCCTCTGCACATTATAAACCAGGCTCTACATTATACACATGACTCTGCACATCATATACCAGGCCCTACATTATACACAGTGACAGGACTCTGCACATCATATACCAGGCTGTACATTATACCTAGGACGCTGCACATCATATACCAGGCTCTACATTATACACAGGACTCTGCACATCATATACCAGGCTCTACATTATACACAGGACTCTGCACATCATATAAAGATTTGTGGGTTGAAAATATCAGTCCAGCCTTTTGCATCTGAAGTTCGTCCTTTTACATAAAAATAAATAAATAAAAAAACTTTATGCAGGGCTGTCTTTAATATTGATTGGACCCTGGGCAAAAATCCCCCCCCCCCCCCCCCACACACACACACAGAAATGTGCTGTCTTTTAGGAGATACGCAGCAGTTCCATTAATGAAACCCTCACGCATCTGCTGACATGTGTCTTGGCACCGTGTGATTTTTAAAAAGGGTTAGGGACTTTCTTCCGCATTTCTAGCGCATAGAGTAACCCATTAAAATTAATGGTCTGCCCTACATGCTACCTACATCTGTATCCACCCTGACAGTACACCTTAGCATCATAAAACCCCTGCTAACCTCTGCACCCCAAGCTTCACCCATCCTCTCCACTCTAATCCCCCTCCCATTTAACTCTACCCACCTTCTATACCCCTCCTTGCTCATCTGTGCAACCCAAACTGTAATTCCTTCTCTCGCTACCTCATTGCAATACTTATTTTCATACCGTATTTGCGAAGTGGTCTTACAAGCGCACTTTTTTTTAAACAATTCACTTTTTTTAATAAAAAAATAAGTAAAGTTACCCCAATTTTTTTATATTGTGAAAGATAATGTTACGCAGAGTAAATTGATACCCAACATTTCACGCTTCTAAATTGCGCCTGCTCGTTGAATGGCGTCAAACTTTTACCCGTAAATATCTCCATAGGCGACAATTAAAAAATTCTACAGGTTGCATCTTTTTGCGTTACAGAGAAGGTCTAGGGCTAGTATTATTGATCTCACGCTAACGATCGCGGCGATACCTCACATGTGTGGTTTGACCACCGTTTTCATATGCGGGCACAGTACTCACGTATGCATTCGCTTCTGCACGCAAGCTCGTCGGGACTGGGTGCTTAAAATCCTATTTATTTTTTCACAATTAAAAAAAATAAAAAAATAAAATGGTGTCACTTTTATTCCTATTACAAGGAATGTAAACATCCCTTGTAATAGAAAAAAGCATGACAGGTTCTCTTAAATATGAGATCTGGGGTCACAAAGTCCACAGATCTCATATTTACACTAAAATGCAAAAAAGGTTTGTAAAAATGCTCCACACTCCCCTATGTATGTTATTAGCACAGAGCACCCAACAAGCCACACAAATTATACCAAGCAAAATCATTAGTCTTTGCCAGCAAATTACTTTGAGTAACAAGCAGCATGATAAGAATACCGCATGGCATGTACATTACATCTCCTCCTGCAACTGTTATTTCTGCTTAATTTTATATTCTAAAAAAATTTAAAAATGGCTCACATTCCTGCACAGCGTGACTCAGACTCTGTCTGAGTAAAGGCCGGGGTGCATTTTAAAATATATTTGAGCATAAAATCGTTTTTTTCTTTAGAGAGAACATTTACATTCCCTCACCTTAATGCAGCTCCGCTCGGGCTGAGGAACGGAGCCGCCGACGTCACTTCCGGCTTTCGGCTGCTTCATGAAACCCGGAAGTGACCTGGCTGGGTTTGAACAACAATGCTCCCGTCCGTAGAATCACGCGAGTGTTACAATGTTAAATGACCTTTTTTTTATGTCTTAAAGGGGCCTTTTTTGACTTTTTTTTTTTTCTGTGACTACAGGAGGGGGGACAGCGCCCGGGTGCCCCCTATGGACGGGCCGCCGCAGTGTCCATCTGCAGCCTTGTCCATCTTTGCCCCCTTGTCAGTGTCATTTGCAGCCTTGTCCATCATTTGCAGCCTTGTCAGTGTCATATGCAGCTTTGTCATCCAGCCTTGTCCATCATTGCAGCCTTGTCAGTGTCATATGCAGCCTTGTACCCTTGTCAGTGGCAATTGCAGCCTTGTCAGTTTTATTTGTATTTTTTCTTTTTAAAAATGGCACCGCCGAGATACAGACCCGGACCTCCTGTGTATCTCGGCAGCGCTCGTTAGTTCGGCTATTCTTGTCAGCTTTCGACCGTTCTCGTCAGCTTTCGCCCGCTCTCGGCCATTCTCGGCGGCTTTCGGCTGCCGAGAATGGCCGAAAGCCGGCGAGAATGGCCGAAGGCGGCTGAAGGCGGCCGAATGCCGCCAAGAATGGCCGAAAGCCGCAGAGAAGGGCCGAAGACGGCTGAAAGACAGCCAGAGGCTCAAAATGGCGGAGGATCGGTGTATAATAAGCACCCACGATTTTCCGCTGATTTTACTTTCAATATGTTTTTATTTACAATGCGAAGTAAGACAACAAGATGATATCACAAAAAGTACAGTCAGTAAACATCAAAATTCTAAAAGATGTGACTTCCAACATAAACATCAGCTAGGTCCTCCGACAGTGAAGTTGGGAGTGCAGTTTCTCAAAGCTGTAAGTTAAATATAAACTGTATGTAACAAAAATATTGATGGACTGCACATTATTTAGCAACCTAGAAGAGTATGGTGCTTCATCGACCAGGTTTTGAAGTATGCCCCACACTCTGCTAGGCCCACTTACACCTCACCCAGGGAGCCATTTATGCCCATATTGTCAGGGGCAATAATAGTGCAGGGAACAGAGCAGGGTGAAGGGGAAGGAGAAAAAAAAGGCGGGGGTGGGGGGAATTCCCCTGCGCCCTTCTGCCGTGAGTATCAACCTCATGAAATTGCGCCTGATATTTTGTAAGTTATAAGATTGTCTTGTTGGACAGTAAATATAGAGAAGAAAAAGAAAAAACAGAAAGGAAGGAAAAGAGAAGAAAGAAGAAGAGGAAAAGAAAAAAAGAAGAGGGAAAGGGAGGGTCAACCAGTGGCAAATCCCAAGGGAGGGACATATTTGATCCACGGGTCCCATATCATATCGAATTTCTTGGAATTATTTCAGAGAGTCCAGGTGAGTCTATCATTAACCATGATCCAGTTAAGCTTAATTTTCACAGTCAAGAGGAACCATCGACTGCTTCCAATATCTAGCTATAGTTATCCTAGCAGCCAAAATTATATATATTATCAGTCTTGAGGATTTCTTAGGAACCCCATCAGGGAGTTTTTGAAAAAGCGCAATTTCCGGGGCTCTACGAATATTAACCCCAGTAACTGTGTATATGAGGTTAAATATACGAATCCAAAATCTAGTTATCGTTGGGCATTGCCACCAAATGTGGTACATCGTACCCACCTGGCCACACCGTCTAAAGCACATGGGAGATGCAGATGGATGCATCTTAGTGATCCTGGTTGGTACTAAATACCATCGCAGTAGGGTTTTATAATTTGCCTCAATCAGTGTTGTATTAATGGATACTTTAGATAAAGCATAAGCTATGTCTTGCCAGTCGGACAGGTCAAAAGTAGTGTTCAAGTCCCGTTCCCAATGGGTCATATAGGAGAGTTTAGTAGTTGGATCTGTAATAGCGGCATAAATAGTAGATATGCGTCCCCGTAATAGGTCCTTTGATTGGCAAGATAACTCAAAACTCGTAAGTGCAAACGGTCCATCCAGCAAACTGAGTTTAGAACGTATAAAGGAGATAATTTGATTACACCGAAACGGTTCCCTTCTAGATAGTCACCTATCCGTAGGAGTCCTTTATTAAGCCATCATTGAAATACCTGTGGAGTCAAGCCAGGGGAGAATTCTGGATTACAGAACACCGGGGCCAATGGGGTATGTGAGGATGATAACGGTTTACGATGTCGCACCCTGTCCCAGACCTCTAGGGAGTGAGACAGGGTGGGGCACAAAATGGGAGGGCGAAGGCGACTCGGCAGCCACATCAAGGAGCCAATAGCAAAAGGGTTGCACGAGAGAGCTTCAATAGACACCCGAAGGGGCAGAGGCCCCTTAGCCGTAGTGTATGAAAGCTGTGTTTTTCCGCTGATTTTAAGAGGAAAAAGTACGTGTTATATAATTTACAAAATGCAAAGTGAGTGAACAAAAGAAAAGTCTACATCAAATAATTAATATTTTGTGTGACTACACTTTGGTTTCAAGCCAGCATCAATTCTTACACTTGCAGCACAAAGCAGAAGCACAAAAAAAAAAAAAAATTATATATATATATATATATATATATATATATATATATATATATATATATATTTACAGTATAAAGGTGTCCTTTTATGAAGGAGTGATCAGTGGAGATCCAGAGGATCGCCGCTGATCACAGCCCATAAACAGTATATAAACCAGAGATAATCAGGGGAGAAGTGTTTGAACTTGTTCTCCCGCCGATTATCTCCACACACTGAGAATCCTCATAGACTGACACAGTAACGGTCACTTTATGAAGCTATGATCTCAGCGCTTCACTGGTGATCTGTGTCAGAATTCACACTCCCCGATTCACCAGCTCAGAGGTGGAGAACCGGGGAGTGAAGAGAGAATGTGGGGGGATCTGAGGAGGAAAGAGGAAGATAATTAACTTCCTTATGCCTCGTTCAGACCCCCCAACACTGTAACCATGTCCCCCTGTCATATGTATGTGTATACATATATATACATATATATATATAATGTGTGTATGTGTATATATATATATATATATATATATATATAATGTGTGTGTGTATATACATGTATATATAATGTCTGTGTGTGTATACATGTATATATTATGTAGGGAGATGCTTTATTTCACTAACATTAATCACACCGCGTGTCAGTGTATTGAGCTGTGATAATTTATCACTGCTTAATAAATTGACATCTCTGTGTATCTGTGAATTTCTAGTACTGTAATCTCGTAAAGTCTCACGAGATTCCAGTATTAGGGGCCGTTCTCCAGTGTTAGAAGCGTTTGTAGATCGCTTCACTCCTCCAAGGGTGAAGCGATCTACTCCGCTTCATAAAGTGGCACACAGAGGAGAAAGATCTCCTATGTGAATGCCGGAGAATGAAGCAGTGAATAGATTTCACTGCTTCATAAAAGGATACCATAGTGCATCCAGCACTTCACTTTTTCTACATTTTGTTATGTTACTTGAACCCGATTGAACATTTCTGGATGTTACAGCCATTCCAAAATAGATAATTCTCCTCAAAATTTTACAAACAATACCCCATAATGGCAACGTGAAAGAAGTTTGTTTGAAATCTTTGCAAATTTTAATATTTTGTTGAAGCATCTTTTGCACCAATTACAGCCTCAAGTCTTTTTGAGTATTATGCTACAAGCTTGGCACACCTATTTTGGGCAGTTTCTCCCATTCTTCTTTGCAGGACCTCTCAAGCTCCATCAGGTTGGATGGGGAGCAACACAGCAATTTTCAGATCTCTCCAGAGATGTTCAACCGGGTTCAAGTCTGGGCTCTTCCTGGGCCACTCAAGGAAATTCACAGATGTGTCCTGTACCCACTCCTTTGTTATCTTGGCTGTGTTCTTAGGCCGCGTACACACGCAGGGACTGTTCGCCCAACTTTGTCCGTCAAACAGTTTCGGCAAACAGTCCGCTCAAAATTAGCATGGACGGACATGGCCACACACGACGGACGAACAGTTTGCTGAAACCGTGCGCGATGACGTGAACGGCACGTACGACGGGACGAAAAATACGACGTCCTATACACTGCATTATAACTTTCGGCGTGAAAATCCTTTCTGAGCATGCGCGCAACTTTGTTTGACGAACAAGCCTACACACGCGGGGACTGTCCGCTGAAACAAGGTTTCAGCGGACAGTTTTTCGGAATTTCCGAAAAACCTTGTTCAGCGGACTGTTCGCTGAAACTGTCCGCTGAAAGCCCACACACGAGCGGACTGTCCGCTGAAACTTGGTTTCAGCGGACAGTTTCAGCGAACAGTCCCCGCGTGTGTACGCGGCCTTAGGGTTGTTGTCCTGCTGGAAGATAAACCTTCACCCCAGTCTGAGGCCCAGGTTGCTCTGGAGCAAGTTTTCATCAAGGATGTCTTTATACATTTTTGCATTCATCTTTTCCTCGATCCTGACTAGTCTCCCAGTTCCTGCCGCTGAAAAACATCCCCATAGCATGAAGCTGCCACCACCATGCTTGACTGTAGAGATAGTATTGGCTAGGTGATGAGCGGTGCGTGGTTTCCTTCAGACATGACACTTGCCATTCAGACCAATAAGTTCAAACTTTGTTTTATCAGACCAGAGAATTTTTTTTCTCATGGTCTGAGAGTCCTTCAGGTGCCTTTTGGCAAACTCCAGGTGGACTGTCATGTGCCTTTTACTGAGGAGTGTTTTCTGCCTGGCCACTCTACCATACAGGCCTGATTGCTGCAGAGATGGTCCTTCTTCTGGAAGGTTCTCCTCTCTCCACAGAGAAACTCTGTAGCTCTGTCAGCGTGACCATCAGGTTCATGGCCACCTCCCTGACTAAGGCCCTTCTCCCCCGAACGCTCAGTTTGGCCGGGTGGCCCGCTCTAGGAAGAGTCCTGCTGGTTCAGACTTCTTCCATTTATGGATGATGGAGGCCACTGTGCTCATTGGGACCTTCAATGCTGCAGAAATGTTTCTGTACCCTTCCTCAGATCTGTGCCTGGATACAATCCTGTCTCAGATGTCTACAGACAATTCCTTGGACTTCGTTTGTGCTCTGACATACACAGGTAACTGTGGCACCTTATATAGACAGGTGTGTGCCTTTTTTAAATCATGTCTGATCCACTGAATTTATCACAGGTGGACTCCAAACAAATTATAGAAACAGCTCAAGACGATAATGCCTCGTACACACGTTCCGATTATCGGACCACAAAAGTCGCTTTCGGACAGATCGTGCGATAATCTGATCGTTAGTACGCAGCTTTCGACAGCCGATCGCGACAGTCCGTCCAACCAAATCCGAAGGGACAAACAGGAAAACTTTGGTCGGATGACAGCCCGTCGTACGACAATCGTATAGCCAGTACAGTATGTGTCCGATAAATGTCATTCGACAAACACCACGCATGTTCGGAAACACGAAAATAAACCAGAAGGACACACAGGTCACACGTATTTGACATCATTTAAAATACGTAGCTACGCACGACGGAAGATTGTTCCAGAATCGTACGACAAAAATCTTACACACATTTTGCACTGTTGTATTCGATCTTAGTTGTATGCAACAAAATGTGAACGATCGGTCGTACGATAATCGGAACGTGTGTACGAGGCATTAGTGGAAACAGGATGCATCTGAGCTTAATTTTGAGTGTCATGGCAAA